>NC_140971.1:2091215-2208715 GCF_056783735.1 Eptatretus burgeri
TCAGTGTGGTCCATAGAGCCGGTAAGGCTCATGGGAATGCCGATGCGCTCTCTCGACGCCCCTGTCTGGGAGAAAACTGCAGATATTGCACGAGACATGAGGAGAGGGACCAATTGGCAGACACCTCCCCGAAACTCCCAGTCCGTGCGGCCCGGGTGGTAGGCCCAACTTTGCCACTAACCGCGGGAGAGGAATTTGGCGGATTGGCATGGAGCACGGCCCAGCGAGAAGACTCTGTGATAGGGCCAGTGTACAAATGGGTCCAGGAAAACAGGAGGCCCAGTGGGGAGGAGATCGCCCCATTCGGAGCGCGAACAAAAGCATACTGGGCTCAGTGGAAGACCCTAGAAATGAGGGACAACATCTTATATCGCAAGTGGGTGGAGATTCCTTCCAAACAAACTTCTTGGCTGGTGATAGTCCCTGATGGGTTTAAGACCCAAATTTTGAAACAGGTGCATGGTACCCGCGCCGGCGGCCATTTGGGCAGGAGCAAAACAAAATCTCGGGTCCGCCAGCGGTTCTATTGGGTTAACATTGGGCGCGATGTACAGAACTGGTGTCGAGCATGCGACGCCTGTACTGCGAAAAAGGGACCGCCACAGAGGATGAGGGCCCCACTCCAACTACATCAGGTTGGGGCCCCCCTTGAGCGAGTGGCCATGGACATTTTGGGACCACTGCCCCCCACTCGCCAGGGTAATAAGTACATCCTCGTAATTATGGACTATTTCATCAAATGGCCGGAGGCCTTTGCCCTCCCCAACCAGGAAGCAGGGGTCGTGGCAAAGGCCTTCGTAAAAGGATTTACATGCCTGTATGGGATTCTGCAGGAGCTGCACACGGACCAGGGACGAAATTTTGAGAGCGAATTACTAAGAGGTGTGCAGGCTCCTGGAAATTCGAAAGACATGGACAACGCCCCTGAGACCACAGTCTGATGGCATGGTGGAGAGGTTCAACAGGACCCTGGTCCAACAGTTGGCCCTCTTCACCACCACTAACCAGGAGGACTGGGACGAACATCTCCCGTACCTCCTGATGGCCTATCGCGCGTCCCAGCACGGGTCTACCGCGTGCAGTCCGGCGCTGTTGATGTATGGACGGGAGCTGAGAAGCCCCGTCGATTTATTGTGCGGTCCGACGCCTGAGCGGCTTGATAGGCCCCCGGCGGAGGGCTATGCCCGTCGGTTGGAGGAAGGCATGGAGAAGGTCCATGCCTTCGCACGACACCAGCTCCAAGAGGTGGGCATAAAGATGAAGCGCAGGTACGACCTCCGGAGCCAGGTGAGCAAATACCCACCGGGGGCAAAGATTTGGTTCTTTAACCCCTGGCGGAGGAAGGGCAGATGCCCGAAGCTCACCTCACCTTGGCAGGGCCCAGGGGTCATCCTGGCGCAAATCAGTGACGTGGTCCTAAAAATTAAAATGGGACCATGGGCCCTTCCCCGGATCATACACCCGGACCGCCTGAGACCTTACAAGGGCGACCTTACGCCCTCATGGATATGTCTTACCGGAGGAGTCAGTGCTGGAACAGCCGCTCCCGCAGAGGCGCAAGGCTCGCAGAGTCTTGCAACGAGTTCACGAGCCCAGTAGGGAGGGATGAGATCCCCCCCCCTGCAAATAAGGATTTGGGGACAGTGACAGACAGTGAATGTGTAGAGGGGACTAGCTTAGCTACGTAGTGTTAAAAGGAACGTGCTGTAGTGTAAGGGACGACGTGGGAGCACGAGTTAGTTAGGGGATGCAGTTAGAAGGATGGCAGAATTCAGCGGTGTGTGTGTTGAAAAGTTGTGAGGTGAGTACATGATGAGTGAGTGAGGCCAGCGGGTCTGTGTGAGTGGAGCGAATGTGGAATGCATGGTGCAATGAGTGATTGGGGGGAGGAGTGATTCCCGCCCAAGGGACCCCGGGGTCAGTGTAGACCGAGTTAGTGGGTTAGTCAAATTAACAAAAATGGAAGTCGTTTTGTTGTTGGTGGGAAAGTAGGCTCGAAACCCATTTGGAGGGATGCAGGAGCCCTGTTGACGGGCTGGGAGCGTGGCTGCGAAAGGTGAGTATCGCTGAGTGGGTACCCCGGGCACCAGGCTAGTCGGCCGTAGTAGGCCAAGGGCCCATGGGGGGCCGGGATAGCGTAGTGGGCACGGGTGCGCCCGGATGGTGCAGGGGCCCGGGGCACCATTAGCCGCGTGGGCAGTGATGTGGGCACGGGTGACCCTCGGAAAGGGGCCCGGGAAGCCAGCCTGCCACGTGAGCATTTCAGGGGAGTCGCCATGGAGGGCACTCCCAGGTGTTTAGGGAGCTGGTAGGCTCGGAGGCAGTGTAGTGCCCGGGGGTGCCATAGCTGGAGAATCGGCAGAGGGTCGTGCCTGCCAAGGGGAGCCACGCGTCCCAGCCATGAGACCGTGTGAGGGCACGGAAAGAAAATTGGGGGGCGAGGCCAGAAATTGTAAGGACACCAACACAGGCGACGGGAATCTGGGTTTTTAGAACCAATAGCTGAAGCGAGAGGCGCTTGTTGAAAGCCCCGGGGTAGTTTAAAAGATAATGGTTAGGGTAGATTAAGAGATGTACCCCTCCGCACCATCCATCCCTTCGCTCTCGTTGTGGGCCGCTGGACCCACTTTGGGGTTAGATCGCTGAAGTCTGGGGAGGCCATCCTGAGGCTTAGATTGGGCCTCGACACAGGACGCTAGCTCTCCCTCGTTTCCCTCCGGGAAGGGAACGTAGGGTTGGGAGTAGGCTAGGTGACGAGATAGGTGAGCCGAACAAGGATGATAAAGGGGGTTAGGGGACGAATTATAGTGGGAGGTATAGAAATAAAAAATGAAAAATAAAAAAAAATAATTAATTGGGGCTAAATTGGGTTTTACAAATTAAGGGAGTGGGTATGTACAGTGACAGGCAAAGGCGATAGGTGGGAGGGAGACAGGTCGGTAGGTCTGAGCCCGCCTTCTGAGTGGCCAGCACCACTGCACTCCCTCCACCAACCTCCATCTCAAGGCGAAAGGCAGGCCAGCTTCATCTGCTGGCTGTGTTACTTCAAGGCCTGTGCCGGCCAACTTCATCGGCAGCTGTCGTTTTGCTGCGAGGCCTGTACCGGCCGGATCGTCTGCAGCTGCTGTGCTTCAAGGCCTGTGCCAGCCAGTTCGTCTGCCGGTTGCGTTTGCTTGCAGCGGCCTTGTTCTGCAGGCTGTGTTTGCCTGCTCACCTTTGCCATGCCATGCCCACTGCCCTGTTCACCAGCCCCGTTCAACCTTGCTTTGCCCCCCCCTGTTCATTTCCATGTGCGCCAGGATCATCAAGCAACAGTTTGCAAGCTGCAAGAACTGCACTGCCAGCAGCGAAAAACACGGGCCTGCATTGAGCAGCCCGTGTACCGTTTTGTTGCTTGTGTCAGTGCCCGTTCAGTGTTCTGCAGGGACTGCCTTGCAGGCAGCCGCACCAGGAGACTGCGTTTGTGCAGCCCATGCACCGTTGTGGTTCACTGCGTTCATTTTCAAAGGGGGAGACCTTGGACTGCGTGTGAGCAGCCGGCCACGTTCCCTGCCACCTGCATTGCTTGAGCCAGAGACTGCATGCGAGCAGCCTGGCTCCCTGCGAACTGCTTTCTTTTTGCAGAGTCCATTGATCCTGGGCCATGGTTTAGTGTAAAATTTGTAAGTAAAGATGTACTGTAAATATGAGTGCGCCCCCGGCATGTCTGTCTAGCGCCGGCAATTTTATTTAAGTCGTCCGTATGAGTGGGTTTGTTTAGTTAGTTACTTAGCCCTCAGGTTATTTATTTTGGGGACACGAATACCATGAATGTCACACTCAGGGATCCGTAGGTAAAACGTACTAGGGGAGAACTACACATGACGGCACACGAGAATTTGACGACTCGGGACGAGTCTATAAAAAGGGGAGGGGGTAGTGTTACGGCTGTGGAAATTCGCAAACCACCATTCAGGTCCCGTAGGTGAGGAATCTCTTAAGTACATGTGTAGTTAGCCCCAAACCCGTTGTTTAGAGGGAATAAATGTGATTCATTCAGGCTGCGACGCTTTGAGATAGGTGTTTTTCTGTTCTATCTTTATTTTGAACCAACCACGTCTCAACCACCATCACACAACAACCACCAACCACAACACCGCTTCACAACAACCACACCTGTCTCTCAACAACCACGCCATCCTCACCACTCTGCCAGCAACCGTCAACATCTCCACGAACACAAAAGGGGAACAACAACAACTCCCGCCCCGATTTCTCTGGTAAACAAGAATCACGGTTGAGGCTCAACTGCCACCCCGATTTCTCTGGTAAACAAGAATGACGGTTGAAGCTCAACTCCCGCCACGATTTCTCTGGTAAACAAGAATGACGGTTGAAACTCTGCTCCCGCCCCGATTTCTCTGGTGGAATGTTTCCCCCGCCTCCCCCCGCGTGCCGCGAAGGGAGGGGCGGGGTGCCGGGGAAAGAAAAGGGCGCACGGAAGTGACACCAAAAAGAGTGACACCAGAGGAAGTCAGGTCAGAGGAGGTCAGGTCAGGGCGGTCGGTGAGTGTCAGTATCAGTCGGCGGTTCATGGTCTTCTGCCCGTCTGGGTCTTGGAGAAGCGGTCCGTAGAGCCAACCGCTCGTTGGAGCTTGCAGTCGGTGGGGAGTCCGGACGTCGCGGAGGGACGCGGACTGGAGGTGCCGCTCTGCCAGCTGTGTTGCGCGGACCTGCGCGTTCGTACAAGGAGCGCCGGAGAGAGCTCGCCCACCATCACACCGAGAGGGTGCAGGTAACCTGCAACGGTCTCGTGGGACTCGTTCGGTCTGCCAAGTACCACGCCATAAAGGCCCACGGGCCCCATCTGCCCCCTTGTCTTTGAGGGTGGCCTTTCCTTTTGTTTTTTTGTACGGATCTTGTGGCGCCGTGTCTTGTAAAGTAAAACTGTATAAGTGTTGCCGTGTGTTCACGTATTCGGTTAGCTCTGCATTGTTGTTTTTGTTTTAAATTGATATATGTGTGCTCTTCGTGTGTCGTGTAAATAAAGTGCATTAAGTTGAATTGTTCCCCGTTTCGCTGCGTCCTTTCCTTCGTTTGAATCTCCATCTTGCTTCACGTAAAGGGTTCGTAGTGGGCTTAATATGCCCGATAATTAATCGGAACCGTTGAAGCCGACGATAACACCGCTCGGTTATCCCGATAGCACGGAACGGACCGCTTAAGCGGCCTGTGTCCGGAGTCGACCTGCGGCGAGGTGCGATCGCCCGGTCTACCATCCGCGTGGGTACTTAGGGAGGTCGAGTCTGGCGAACAACCCTATCCCACGCGGGTGGCCGATTGGTACGATCGTGGTGAGGCCGAAAGGCCCACCCGTGACTAGCTCCCGACGTTAGTCCGAGAGGGTCACGACAGAATTGTCCGTCCGGTGGGCGACGTGCCGCGATTCGAGTCACGTGGCCGATCGCATGCCGGCGGGCGTGAATTCGCAACAATATATACAGTAGGGAGAACAAGTATTTGATACACTGCCAATTTTGCAGGTTTTCCCACTTACAAGGCACGTCGAGGTATGTAATTTTTATCATCGGTACACTTCAACTGTGAAAGACGGAATCTCAAACAAAAATCCTGAAAATCACATTGTATGATTTTTGAATAATTAATTTGCATTTTATTGCATGAAATAAGTATTTGATCACCTACCAACCAGTAAGAATTCCGGCTCTCAAAGACCTGTTAGTTTTGTCTTTAAGAAGCCCTCCCATTCTCCACTCATGACCTGTATTAACTGCACCTGTTTGCATCGTTATCTGCATAAAAGACAGCTGTCCACACTCAATCAATCAGACTCCAACCTCTCTACAATGGGCAAGACCAGAGAGCTGTCTAAGGACATCAGGGACAAAATTGTAGACTTGCACAAGGCTGGAAGGGGCTACAGGACAATAGGCAAGCAGCTTGGTGAGAAGGCAACAACTGTTGGCGCAATTATTAGAAAATGGAAGAAGTTCAAGATAACAGTCAATCTCCCTCGGTCTGGGGCGACATGCAAGATCTCACCTCGTGGAGCCTCAATGATCATGAGAAAGGTGAGGGATCAGCCCAGAACTACACGGCAGGACCTGGTCAATGACCTGAAGAGAGCTGGGACCACAGTATCAAAGAAAACCATAAGTAACACACTACGCCGTCATGGATTAAAATCCTGCAGCACACGCAAAGTCCCTCTGCTCAAGCCAGCACATGTCCAGGCCCGTCTGAAGTTTGCCAATGACCATCTGGATGATCCAGAGGAGGAATGGGAGAAGGTCATTTGGTCTGATGAAACCAAAATAGAGCTTTTTGGTTAAAACTCCACTCGCTGTGTTTGGAGAAAGAAGAAGGAAGAGTTCAACCCCAAGAACACCATCCCAACCGTGAAGCATGGAGGTGGAAACATCATTCTTTGGGGATGCTTGTCTGCAAAGGCGACAGGACGACTGCACCGTATTGAGGGGAGGATGGATGGGGCCATGTATCACAAGATCTTGGCCAACAACCTCCTTCGCTCAACAAGAGCATTGAAGATGGGGCGTGGCTGGGTCTTCCAGCATGACAACGACCTGAAACACACAGCCAGGGTAACTAAGGAGTGGCTCCGTAAGAAGCATCTCAAGGACCTGGAGTGGCCTCGCCAGTCTCCAGACCTGAACCCAAGAGAAAAATCTTTGGAGGGAGCTGAAAGTCTGTGTTGCCCAGTGACAGCCCCGAAACCTGAAGGATCTGGAGAAGATCTGTATGGAGGAGTGGGCCAAAATCCCTGCTGCAGTCTGTGCAAACCTGGTTAAGAACTACAGGAAACGTCTGATCTCTGTAATTGCAAACAAAGGTTTCTGTACCAAATATTAAGTTCTGTTTTTCTGATGTATCAAATACTTATTTCATGCAATAAAATGCAAATTAATTATTTTCAAATCATACAATGTGATTTTCAGGATTTTTGTTTTAGATTCCGTCTTTCACAGTTGAAGTGTACCTCTGATAAAAATTACAGACCTCTACGTGCTTTGTAAGTGGGAAACCTGCAAAATCGGCAGTGTATCAAATACTTGTTCTCCCCACTGTATATACATATACATATATATATATATATATACATATATATACATATATATACATATATATATATATATATACATATATATACATATATATACATATATATACATATATATACATATATATACATATATATACATATATATACATACATATATATACATATATATATATATATATATATATATATATATATATATATATATATATATATATATATATATATATTGTTGTGGTTGACGAAATTCGCAAACCACCATTCAGGTCCCTTAGGTGAGATATCTCTGTAAGTATATGTGTAGTTAGGCCCAAACCCGTTGTTTAGAGGGAATAAATGTCATTCATGCGGGCTGCGACCCTTCGAGATAGCCGTTTTTCTTTTACTATCGTTATTTTGGACCAGCCGCCATGACTACCACCACCAACCACGTCTCAACAGCCATCACACAACAACCACCAACCGCAACGCCGCTTCACAACAACAGCCACGACCTTTACCGTCAACTCGCCCTCGCAACCATCGCATCACCGTCATTCCCACGCCGCTTGTGGGCACCGATACTGGACTCGTGCAGGGCGCGCACCGAGCAGGGGTGCAAAAGCGCCGGCCTTTCCGAAGAAAACGGATTAAAAACGACTCACGCCCACTTCTGTTCCGTCCTATCGGCGAGCGTGGGGAGATTTGGCCCCGCCTCCAGGTGCGTTGGAGTAATATCGCTATATGCAAATTCATGGATCAAAAAGCATTCACGCCCACTTTTCCTCGGTCCAATGGGGAGCCAGTTAGAGGTGAAGGGTCGGAGGTAAAGGGTCGAAGGTGAAGGAGCGAGGCCACGGGGAATATAAGGGGCCGCACTCGCCAAACAGAGCAGTTCGGAGGGGAGAGAGTGAAGAGTTCGGAGTCAGTGAAGAGTTGGGACGAGTCAAGAGAGGAGTCGGAGAAGGCGGTTGGACGGAGCTGTGGAGAGGTGGCGGCGGCGAAGGCGGTCGAGGGGGTGCTCGTGTCGGAGTCGGGGAGCTGCGGAGGGAGAGGCCGGCGGCGCGACCGAGGTCGTGGTGGAGACGCTCGTTGCGGGACCCGAGGCAGGGAGATATCCTCCTTCCCCCGAGCATCAACAACCCCCTCCTGTTTCCCCCCGCGCTGAGATAGTGCGAGAAGGGGGCCCCGTTCCCACCCCCTACCAGACACTGTCCGCGAGGCCCGCGGAGTCGGGGCGCCAGCACCATCTTGTGGCTCATCATCAGACGGGTAGGCCCGACGCGGTCTCGGCCCCAGGCCCGCCTACCCCCCTCATCCTTGAGGGTGGTCCTTTTCTTTTGCTTTGGGTATGTGTTGTCGGTGCCGTCTGCGAAGTAAAACTGTATAAGTGTTGCCGTGTGCTCGGTAGTCGGTTAGATCTGCATTGTTGCATTTGCTTTTTGTGTAATATTGTGTTTCTTCTTCTTTTACATTTGCTTTTGGTGTAATTGTATATGTGTGCTTTCCGTTCATCGCGAAATAAATGTGCTTCATGTTGAACTGTTTTCCCGTTTCGCTTCGTCTTTTCCTTTATTGAATCTCCATCTTACTTCACGTAAAGGGTTGGTCGTGGGCTAAAACGCCCGATAATTAATCGAACCGTCGAGGCCGACGATAACACCGCTCGGTTATCCCAATAGTACGGAACGGGTCGCTTAAAGTGGCCCGTGTCCGAAGTCGACCTGCGGCGAGGTGCGATCGCCCGGTCTACCCTCCGTGTGGGTACTTTGGTAGGTCGAATTTGGCGAGCAACCCTATCCCACGCGGAGGGCCGGTTGGCACGATCGTGGTGAGGCCGAAAGGTCCACCCGTGACTAGTTCCCGGCGTTAGTCCGAGAGGGTCACGACGGGATTGTCCGTCCGGTGGGCGACGTGCCGCGATTCGAGTTACGTGGCCGCTCGCACGCCGGCGGGCGCGAATCCGCAACACTGGTGTCAGGTCGTGCGATATAAACTCATCGCCCTCCTCGCGGCACTGGTATCGGAGAACGGGAAAATGGGCTCTCCTGTCTCCAACTAAATTCACGGGAATCGGTCCAGGGGTGAGAGGAGCGACCCCCGATTCCCTCCAAATTACGAGCGAGCTAAATTAACCCTTTACGAGAAGCAAGATGGCGTCTCAAGGCGAGCGGGAGCCGGGGGTATTAGAAATGTATATGTGTAGTAATGTAGGATCCATGGTCCAGGATGAAATCCCCGTGCAGGAAATGTTGGTTGTGCAGGAACACGGACTCGCCCAACTGAACCCAGAACCCGAAATAGGTGCGGCGGCGGCCGCGGTGTACGACACCTCCCCTCCCCCTCTCCACCAAAAGCCTTCCCCGATCCCTGCCGAAACGGCTCACCCAAGCGCACCCGACATGGCCCAGCTATTCACCATGCTGGCAAAGATGAATGCGGATGCGCAACAAATGAATGCGGAAATGAAAACGAAAATGGATGCGAATACACAAAAAATGGATGAAATAAAAAGCATGAACGAAAAGATGGAAACAAACATGAAGGAAGAAACGAAAAAGCTGCAGGGTGAGACGCAGAACATGGGCCGAAGCCTGCAGGCGGGCATGAAGGCCGTTACCAGGGAGCTCAAAATGGCGACGCCACGTGTGGGAGCGAACGAGCTGAAAGGGGGTGCAACGGCTGTCGGGCCCGCGGTGGAGGCGGGTAAGAAAAAAATAATTCGGGGGGCGTGTTGGGCGAGGGTCGTGACGGAAAAAGTGACGGTAACCGAGAGGGACAAACTAATTGGGGTGACGGAGACGTGCACGAGGGAGATAACAAGGGAAGAGACGGAAATAATAGTTGAGACAAGGGAGGTAAAGGGTGAAGAGGTGACTGAGTTGGCAGAGACACGGGAGATGGGAACGATAGAGGGAAGACTACACGATGAAGACGGGGTAAGTGACGCACACACACACACGGAGGTAGTGGAGGACAATGGGGGTGAGCTGGTGGACTGGATGGAGACCCGGTGCGAGCAGCGGGATAGCCTCCTCCAGGAACGAGGGGAGGGAGTATGCCCCCTTGAGGCGAGTCACGACCAGGTGAGTTCGGTCGTGCTTTGCGAGGTCGAGGGGAGGAGTGCTGTGGACAGGTGCACGGAGAGCTTGGGGGGTATAGAGGCCCCGGAGACCCTTGTGGGGACACGAATCCCCAGTGTAGTTGTCCCTGTGTGTGTGGTGCAAGGTGTGAGTGCGTCCCCGTGTGTGAGTGGTGTGGTGGCGATTGTGCCGGAGTACGTGCTTCCCAGCACGCCGTGTGAAAAAGGGGCACCGCAAGTGGAAGAGGCCGTGTGTGTGGATGAAACGGCCAGTGTGGATGAGGCACCGCGGGTGAGTGCCCCCGCGTGTGTGAGTGAGGGACGGTGTGTGGATGAGGCACCGCGGATGAGTGCCCCCGCGTGTGTGAGTAGTATGGTTTGTGTGAGGGAAATGGCACGAGTGAGTGAAAGGCCGCGAGTGAGTGGAGCCACGTGTGCGAGGGAGATGGCATGCGTGGGTGAACGGCCGAGTGCAAGGGAGACTGTGTGTGTGAGAGAGCGGTATGTAAGGGAGATGTCGGTCGGCATGTGTGAACATGCAGCCGCGTCTCCCGGTGTGAGTTTAATGGTGTGGAGTGTGAGCGTCGTAACACGCAGGTGTGCGTGGGTCGAATGGCGACGACGACGACATGTGAGTAAAGAAAGCCGAGTAGCGGCTGTAGTTGTTTCGGGGACCGTGCCGGGTTCACCCAGCAGTGAGCACGAGATCCGTGCTGTGCAACGCACGAGGCCCCCACGTGCTCGCTTGCGAGCGTGAAGTCCCGGTCCGGAAACGCCAGCAGTGGATTTGCCGATCCCGCGACGGACAAAGTTTAGGCAGGTAAACGGATTTGGACCGGACGGGTTCTCCACGCGATCGTGTGTGTTAAGCTCCAACGGGCAAAGCACATGTGTTCGCGTGGGGAACCCCTCGAGACGTGGGGCTTGTGTTTTTTTTATGCGCACGGTGACGCCATGGCTGCACGTGGGGTTGGAATCCGGCAGGAGGGGTATCCCTGCCGGATGGTACCGTCCAAGGAGGGACGAGGTACACGTGCGGCTGCATGACGTCACAGGCAGGTGCAAAGTGCGCGAGCTGTGAGTTGCCGCGCTGGTGCTGCGCATGTGAAAAAAAAAAAAAGCAAGCCTCACTTTCGGGTGAACAGGATTCCTGGGCAAGGGGTGGAAGACCCCCTTGACCAGGGCACAGGATGGAAACTAGTTAGGGGGAAGGGTTAGCTTAGTTAGACCGGCTCCATGGGGCAGGGGTAAGTCCTCATGGGGCCCGTGGAATGGATTAGTTGGAGGGATTGTAGCGAGATTTAGGTTGGGAAATTGATTAATGGGATTATTTGGAGACAGTGACAGACTTGTGGATGTGTAGCGGGGACGTAGCTTAGCAACGTAGTGTTAAAAGGAACGTGCTTTAGTGTAAGGGACAACGTGGGAGCACGAGTTAGTTAGTGGATGTAGTTAGAAGGATGGCAGAGTTCAGCGGTGAGCGTGTTGAAGAGTTGTTGGTGAGTTATGAGGTGGAGACATGTTGAGTGAGTGAGGCCAGCGGGTCTGTGTGAGTGGAGCGAATGGGGAATGCATGGTGCGATGAGTGATTGGGGGGAGGAGTGACTCCCGCCCAAGGGACCCCGGGGTCAGTGTAGAGTGAGTTAGGGGGTTAGTCAAATTTACAAAATGGAGGTCGTTTTGTTGTTGGTGGGGAAGTAGGCTCGAAACCCATTTGGAGGGGTGCAGGAGCCCTGTTGACGGGCTGGAAGCGTGGCTGCGAAAGGTGAGTATCGCTGAGTGGGTACCCCGGGCACCAGGCTAGTCGGCCGTGGTAGGCCAAGGGCCCATGGGGGGCCGGGATAGCGTAGTGGGCACGGGTGCGCCTGCTTGGTGCGGGGGCCCGGGGCGCCATTAGCCGCGTGGGCAGTGTTGTGGGCACGGGTGACCCTCGGAAAGGGGCCTGGGAAGCCAGCCTGCCACGTGTGTGTTTCAGGGGAGGTGCCATGGGGGGCACTCCCCGGTGTTTAGGGAGCTGGTAGGCTCGGAGGCAGTGTAGTGCCCGGGGGTGCCATAGCTGGGGAATTGGCAGAGGGTCGTGCCTGCCGAAGGGAGCCACGTGTCCCAGCCATGACACCGTGTGAGGGCACGGAGAGAAAATTGGGGGGCGAGGCCCGAAATTGTGAGGACACCAACACAGGCGACGGGAATCTGGGTTGTGAGAACCAATAGTTTAAGCGAGAGGCGCTTGTTGAAAGCCCCGGGGTAGTTTAACAGTTAAGTGGTTAGGGTAGATTAGGAAGTGTACCCCTCCGCACCATCCATCCCCTCGCTCTCGTTGTGGGCCGCTGGACCCACTTTGTGTTATAGATCGCCGAAGTCTGGGGAGGCCATTCTGAGGCTTGAGTTGGGCCTCGACACAGGACGTTAGCTCTCCCTTGTTCCCCTCCGGGAAGGGAATGTAGGGGTTGGGAGTAGGCTAGGTGACAGGATAGGTTAGCCGAACAAGGACAGTACAGGGGGTTAGGGGACGATTTATAGTGGGGAAGTAAAAAAAAAAAAAAAAAAGTTGGGGCTAAATTGGGGTTTGACAAATTAAGGGAGTGGGTATAGACAGTGACAGGCAAAGGCGATAGGTTGGGAGGGAGACCGTAGGGTAGGTCCGAGCCCGCCTTCC
This sequence comes from Eptatretus burgeri, assembly GCF_056783735.1. Lineage (NCBI taxonomy): Eukaryota > Metazoa > Chordata > Myxini > Myxiniformes > Myxinidae > Eptatretus > Eptatretus burgeri. Next base: position 2,104,011 of record NC_140971.1, read on the forward strand.
GAGTGGCCAGCACCACCGCACTCCCTCCACCAACCTCCACTGAACTGCAAAGGCTGGCCAGCTTCATCTGGTGGCTGCGTTGCTGCAAGGCAAAGGCCGGCCCACTTCATCGGCAGCTGTTGTTTTGCTGCAAGGCCTGTGCCGGCTGGATCGTCTGCAGCTGCTGTGCTGCAAGGCCTGTGCCGGTCGGATTGTCTGCAGCTGCTGTGCTTCAAGGCCTGTGCCGGCCAGTTCATCTGCCGGCTGTGTTTGCCTGCAGCGGCCTTCTTCTGCAGGCTGTGGTTGCCTGCTCACCTTTGCCATGCCATGCCCACTGCCCCTGTTCACCAGCCCCCGTTCAATTTTTGCTTGCCCCCCTGTTCATTGCCATGTGCGCCAGGATCAGAAAGCAACAGTTTGCAAGCTGCGAGAACTGCCCTGTTGGCAGCTACAACACGGGCCTGCAGTGGCGGCCCGTGCACCGTGTTTGCGTCCATCCATTCATCCATCCATCCGTTGTGTTCATTGCGTGTGCCACTTGAGCTGGCACGGAGACTGTGTTTGTGCAGCCCATGCACCGTTGTGGTTCACTGCGTTCAGTTAAAAAGGGAAGGCCTTGGACTGCGAGTGAGCAGCCGGCCACGTTCCCCATCACCTGCATTGTTTGAGCCAGAGACTGCATGCGAGCAGCCTGGCTCCCTGCTAACTGCTTTCTTTTTGCAGAGTTCAGTGATCCTGGGCCATGGTTTAGTGTAAAATTTGTAAGTTAAGGTTAAGATGTACTGTAAATATGAGTGCGCCCCCGGCATGTCTGTCTTAGCGCCGGCAATTTTATTTAAGTCGTCCGTGTGAGTGAGTTTGTTTAGGTAGTTACTCAGCCCTCAGGTTATTTATTTTGGGGACACGAATACCATGAATGTCGCACTCAGGGATCCGTAGGTAAAATGTACTAGGGGAAAACGACACATGATTGCACACGAAAATTTGACGACTCGGGACGAGTCTGTAAAAAGGGGAGGGGGTAGTGTTGTGGTTGACGAAATTCGCAAACCACCATTCAGGTCCCTTAGGTGAGATATCTCTAAGTATATGTGTAGTTAGGCCCAAACCCGTTGTTTGGAGGGAATAAATGTCATTCATGCGGGCTGCGACCCTTCGAGATAGCCGTTTTTCTTTTACTATCGTTATTTTGGACCAGCCGCCATTACTACCACCACCAACCACGTCTCAACAGCCATCACACAACAACCACCAACCGCAACGCCGCTTCACAACAACAGCCACGACCTTTACCGTCACAACTCGCCCTCGCAACCATCGCATCACCGTCATTCCCACGCCGCTTGTGGGCACCGATACTGGACTCGTGCAGGGCGCGCACCGAGCAGGGGTGCAAAAGCGCCGGCCTTTCCGAAGAAAACGGATCAAAAACGACTCACGCCCACTTCTGTTCCGTCCTATCAGCGAGCGTGGGGCGATTTGGCCCCGCCTCCAGGTGCGTTGGAGTAATATCGCTATATGCAAATTCATGGATCAAAAAGCATTCACGCCCACTTTTCCTCGGTCCAATGGGGAGCCAGTTAGAGGTGAAGGGTCGGAGGTAAAGGGTCGAAGGTGAAGGAGCGAGGCCACGGGGCATATAAGGGGCCGCGCTCGCCAAACAGAGCAGTTCGGAGGGGAGAGAGTGAAGAGTTCGGAGTCAGTGAAGAGTTGGGACGAGTCAAGAGAGGAGTCGGAGAAGGCGGTTGGACGGAGCTGTGGAGAGGTGGCGGCGGCGAAGGCGGTCGAGGGGGTGCTCGTGTCGAAGTCGGGGAGCTGCGGAGGGACAGGCCGGCGGCGCGACTGAGGTCGTGGTGGAGACGCTCATCGCGGGACCCGAGGCAGGGAGATATCCTCCTTCCCCCGAGCATCAACAACCCCCTCCTGTTTCCACCCGCGCTGAGATAGTGCGAGAAGGGGGCCCCGTTCCCACCCCCTACCAGACACTGTCCGCGAGGCCCGCGGAGTCGGGGCGCCAGCGCCATCTTGCGGCTCATCATCAGACGGGTAGGCCCGACGCGGTCTCGGCCCCAGGCCCGCCTACCCCCCTCATCCTTGAGGGTGGTCCTTTTCTTTTGCTTTGGGTATATGTGTTGTCGGCGCCGTCTGCGAAGTAAAACTGTATAAGTGTTGCCGTGTGCTCGGTAGTCGGTTAGATCTGCATTGTTGCATTTGCTTTTTGTGTAATATTGTGTTTCTTCTTCTTTTACATTTGCTTTTGGTGTAATTGTATATGTGTGCTTTCCGTTCATCGCGAAATAAATGTGCTTCATGTTGAACTGTTTTCCCGTTTCGCTTCGTCTTTTCCTTTATTGAATCTCCATCTTACTTCACGTAAAGGGTTGGTCGTGGGCTAAAACGCCCGATAATTAATCGAACCGTCGAGGCCGACGATAACACCGCTCGGTTATCCCGATAGTACGGAACGGGTCGCTTAAAGTGGCCCGTGTCCGAAGTCGACCTGCGGCGAGGTGCGATCGCCCGGTCTACCCTCCGTGTGGGTACTTAGGTAGGTCGAATTTGGCGAGCAACCCTATCCCACGCGGGGGCCGGTTGGCACGATCGTGGTGAGGCCGAAAGGTCCACCCGTGACTAGTTCCCGGCGTTAGTCCGAGAGGGTCACGACGGGATTGTCCGTCCGGTGGGCGACGTGCCGCGATTCGAGTTACGTGGCCGCTCGCACGCCGGCGGGCGCGAATCCGCAACAATAGATATATATACATATATATATACATATATATATATATATACACACACACACACACACACACACACACACACACACACACACACACACACACACACACACACACACACACACACACACGTGTGCACATACTGTTTCGACAATATTTCCACATGTTCATCTATCAACACCTGCCACCTCCTAACCCTCACCCCACCCCCACCCACCCCACCCCAGTGCATGATAAATTTAGACCTCCAAGGTTGCACGTGATAAATTGCAAAAGCCTCAACAAGTGTGACATCACAGCAATGAATGTAGTGCTAATAACTTAGAATCCCACCCTGGAAGTGTGGACGGAGTTGTAGGCATCAGGGTAAGTGCTCCGAGCAGCCTGGAAGGTAAAAATGCAAGTTGGGGGAGGAAAGGAGGTTGTTGATTAAGAGGACAACTGTGTACATGAAAATAAATGGAGGATGGGATTAATAGGAAACCATGTTGGGCAAGGAGGGCAGAAAAGGGGACTGTGGACAGTGAGTTCGGAGGGGTAGACATTGTGTGTGGACAAACTTACAAACGACCATGTGAAAGTATTTTAGATTTTTTGCTTCTCTGGAATTGAAATTCCACACGCGGTTTTGTCATCCGTGTCCTATCTCGACTTTTCCAGCCAAACCACCGAGCCGATCCGACTAATTTGGCAGCAACGTTCCTCTCCCGACTGGTAACAGTAATTCCATAGATCGTTCCGGTCACGTGACTAAGTAGGACAAAATGGCCGACAGTGAATTTCTTCAAAAATCTTCTCAAGACCCATCAGTCAGAATGCTACCAAATTTGGGGTACATTCGGTCAGGGCCCAGCGGTCCTATTTTTATCTCAAAGCAACCAAAATTGGGTTCAATTGCAAATGCATGAGTTGTGATAGACATGCACGAGTACAAAGAAATGTACACAGCACTTACATTTGAATCTGTTCACAAAGTATTTACTTTTCACAGGAGGAGTTTAGTTTCGGTAATCTTTCAACTACATTTCGCAAAGCGTTACGGGTTTACTAGCTACAAGTACAACAAATGACAGAACAATTATTAATATGTGAATGCAGAGTTAATAGAGTACTTTGTTGGATATAAATACTTGTCGTACAGTTCACTTGTGTGTCAGGAAACCTCGTTAAAAGTGTGAAGCCAGTGGGTAATTAGCTTGTGTGTCAGGTGATCATCAGTAAAACCACAACGTCCAAACTTGAATATGCATCAGCATTTTGATCGAACTGACAATGTTGAGGAAGTGAGCAAGTTTACATGTAAAGCACCGCCCAGTGGACATCGATGAGCTACGGCAAACCTCCGAAATCACAGGAAGGCAAGTCAATTCATTCCTTCTTGTGCAACAACAAACTTTGCTGTAACCTACTTAAAGCTGCTCTGTAAGATACTTTTAACGTACTGGTGTAAAGTATTGTGGAATCACGCCGACAGCAATCAATAGTTAATGAGACCAAGCAGTTAGAAAGGTATCTCTGAAAAGCTATTCGATAATTCCCAAATTAAACAGCTGCAAGTCCATGTGCTTGAACGTCATAAGGCCAGTTCTCAGTTTCAGGACGACGACACAAGGGTCTGTGTCGTTTACACATGGAAACGGCATCCTGATGGGAAGTTGATTCAGAGCGTTTGCCTTGCCACTGATTTATGGTCGAATAGGCCTGTGCGCTCTGACATAGGAATCACTGGTCACATGATTATAAAATATGTCCCAAAAATAATGTTGTTTGCCTGCAAAAGTGAAAAGGGGAAACACACAGCGAATAACATCCTCCTGTACTACGATCAAATTGTCGCTGCCAACAACACGTCGAGTAAAATTGATAGCATTGTCACTGACGATGCTTCCAACATGTTCACGGCCTATGGACTGCCAGGATTCCAGCCACAAGCTTCTCGGGACTCCAGTAGCAATGCCTGGATGATGAGTGTGTCAGAAGATGGTGACCATGTGTCAGATGTCTGTCCTATGGAATATCTGCTTCAACTGGAGGGATCCGTTTTACGAATCAATTTCAAAATGTTCTGAGGAATGGACTCCAGTCAGACACAGACCACCAACGTCCGACGCCAAAAAGTCCAACTTCCTGAAAGATCGGCCCAAGGCGTTGTCCAATAATGCTACATATTGGAATAGTCAAATCAAGATGGTGACAAGTGTATTGAAAAAGCTTGAATCCATAGATACAACTACCCTCATTGCCAAAGACAACGTAATCAGCATAATGACCACCGTTGAAGAAGTTAAAAAGACATGCTACAGGGGGACCAACATCTCACAGCCTGTTTGGTCATCCCCTCTATCTGCCGTATCACGAGACACCTCACTTGACCAGAGTGTAACAATCAACTTGGGATTGTCCTCAAGTTCCATTGAAAAACTATCAAAAGTATGAGGACAGGATCATTTACAGAACAGCAGCTATTCTGGATACACACCTGAAGCTTCGGTCTTGTGAAGGTGACCAATGATCACGATTGAAGGACGACTTCCTCACCCAGGCCACCACCTTCACGATGAGGTTCACAAGGCCATCTTCAGGTGGATGAGTCTTCTTTTCCCCAGTGCAAGGTCCATATTTGCCTTCTTTGAAGAAGAGGACCAAGTTTATGCCCCCAGTCCTCATGCTCAAGAAATGATAACCCACTTGAAGGAACCTTGCTCACCCGCCAACACAGATCCTTTTACCTTCTGGAAAGATACCCAGCACCAACTTAGCTGGCCATCCAAGCTTGCTCAGCTCAGCACTACCTGCACATTCCTGCCTCCCCTGCCGTATCGAGAGGGTGTCCTCCATTACTGGAAAGGTCTTTCGGCTTGAAAGGACTTCACCGTCTGAGAGCAACTGTCAAGTCAAATAAGTACAGGTGGTTTGGTGTGATCTATAACAGAGAAAACATGTTGAAACAATTTATTTCCAAATTACTGATGAATCAAGTTATTATATTGTTGTGGAAAAGACTCCTCGGGGTTAAAAAAAAATGCTTCACATCGCATTGTCATTGACTCATTGAGTGCTTAGAATGAGCATAAAAGTAATTAAACGCGAAATTATATATGTGTCGCTATTATGTTCAAATCGAGACGACAAACCCACCCTCATGTCTGTCGAAAAACCCTCAACCTTGTGAGCCTTTATTTAATGTTTCGATGCTTTGTTATCAGTCTTAAATGTTCCTTTTCAGCATTTGATAGGCCAAGGCACGATGTTAGCAGGAAAAGGGAATCTTGTCACACAACCTGACTGCACCGAGAGGGTCATTGGTGGCTGAAGGGTCGAGGAAGGGTTAGGGTGAATCATGTGACTGGGTCGAGTGTGCGAGAGGATGAGCATGCAAGCGGGGTGCACGTGCATACGTGGAAGTGTCGTGGGCGTGGTGAGCATGGCACAAGTGGTGCGTACTATGGATGTGAAAGGGAAAGGAGAAGAAGGAATGTTGATGGGGAAGTAGTCATTGGAGACGGACGGTGTAGCGTGAGGTTCAGAGTGGCTTCCCAAGGGATTAGCGAGCACAACTCCGGCCTGGGGTGTGAAAAGGGGGCTCGGCCTGTTGGAAGATGTGTGTGAGAGAGCCCCTGGCCCCGGTTAGAAATAGTTAGGAGGGAATTTCAGTGCTCCCTTCGGGCTTTGTGGAGAGTCCAGAGGATGAAAAAAAAAAAACCGCTGCCGCTTGGCCTTGCTTCGTTGCCCCAGTAAGCTTTTGAGATAAAGATGATGCAGAAAGGCTAAATGGGGAAGGGGACACATCCCCCATGAGCCGCACAGAAAGTGAGGAGAATACAGCAAGTAAATTCACGCGCTCCCCCACCCGCCACGAACATTGGAAGAAGGGTCGGGAAACCGCGACCACCAAGGTGTCACGTGGGGACCCACGCGGAGAGCAGGATGTACCATCCTGAGTGCACAGCAAATCGTGTAGGGAACGTGGCCGAAATGGACTTCACAACCATTGCTGAGAGATCTACTAGAGGGATCTCATGGGGTTCATACCGGAGGTCTCGTGGTGGCATGTGTGATGGACATGGAGGCCGTGGCTGCTGGGTCTGTGGGGAATCCACACGACCCAGTAGGTAATTAGGTTGAAGACCGAGGAGGCAGGTTGATGGGAGACAATGAGGATTAGAGGGATGATTATAGAGGGCATGTTTAAATTGACATACAGAGAAAATTTATTAGCCCCCCTTGGACTTATTCCAAAATGGGGGCTTATTGATTGGATCTGGTCCATCCGTACGTCCGTCCGCTGTCTTATCTCAGATATGTACAGACCGGTTTTGTTCAAACTTGGCAAAAAGACAATACACGATGGTATACATATGCATATCGTTTTCCTTCTCGATTCGATCAAAGATGGCCGATTGGCAGCCATTTTAGTTGTAAAAAAACCCCGGTACCGAACAAGTCTTTAAACATGTCTCGGATATACATTTACCGATGTTGTTCAAACTTGGCACACAGATAATGAATGATGGCTAACACATGCACCTCATTTTTCTCACGATCAGATCCAAGATACCAATTCGTGGCCATTTTGTTACTTAAACTTGTGCATGACCATTTTTCAGGCATGCCTGGTTCGATTTTGTGCAAACTCGGCACAAGCACAGGTACATGATGGAATATGCGTTCCACCAACATGATGGAATAAGCGTTCCTCCCCTGTCACGGCTGTGTGGCCTTTAATGCAATTTTCTCATCCCCTCTTCCCGTCCAGGATGGAGTTCCGCAAGGCAGTGTTCTGGGCTCAGTGCTTTTTCTGTTTTTCATCAATGATCTCTCAGATCCCCTGGAAAATCCTCTATCTCTTTGCTGATGGCCTCACCCTCTGCCGTACCATCTGTCATTCCTCATATCAGCAAGCAGCAGCTTCTACACTCTCTGTCGATCTGGATAAAATCACAAGCTGGTCCAACACATGGAACATGTCTTTAAATCCTGACAAATCTCAAACTCTCACTTTGTCTCTCCAAAAGGACAGTCTGGAACCCCCCCCCCCCACCCCATCTACTTTCTCAACAATCCTCTTGAAGAAGTCCTTTCATTCAAAGTTTTGGGTCTCACGATCTGCCATGATCTTTCCTGAAAAAGCCACATCTCCAACCTGGCCTCCAAAGCCAGTCGTCGACTGGGAATCCTCCGTCGTGCAAACTCCTTCCTCGGCCAACCTGAGCTCCTCACCACGTACAAAGCTTTCATCCACAGCCTGATGGAGTACTGCTCTGCCCTCTGGGCTGGTGCTCCTGCCTCCCACCTTTCTTGGCTTCACGCTGTGGAAACCAAGGCATTTAGGATCATTGGCATCTCCCGCGATGAGGCTGAGTCTTTGGGCCTCTCACTCTCTCTCACCGCTGGCAGGTGGGTGGTCTTTGTCTTCTACCATCTCCTCTTTGGCAATGCACCCCCCCCCCCCAGCTCTGTCTGATATCTGTCCCACCCATATTTCCGCAGGGCACTCAAGGTCCGTCATTAAACCCCTTCCGGTTAAACTACCAAAATCAAGAATCACTGCTCACCTTCACTCTTTAAATCCTCTTTTGTCCCATCTTTGGAACAAACTCCCACACTCTTCAATCCCACTCTTTCCTACAGGTTTTCAAAATAACTGTTCACCACCATCTCACATCTTTCCCCATCCAAAACCATGATCTTTTCAACCCCTGTTAATCCACCCCAAACCCACCTCTTTCATATTCCCTGCTTCCCTTCCTGAAAGTCCCTGTTGTGTCCATCTTGTTTACCCCGTGTACCCCGCCCTATCCCTCTCCCTTCCACAAATCTCCTCACGCGTCTATTCCCCACCGTTTTGTGCTTCCCTCACCCGTTCCTCTTGTTTCCTGCTCCCCTTGTTGTACGTTATGTGTGTTAGATATTATACGAGCCTCGACATTGTATATAAAGTAAAATAATAAATAAATAAAAACATGCTTACTTACAAATAAACCACATTCAGCAGATTGTGGACAAAATAACTGCTGATTACCATCCATCCATTCATTGGGATCATACTCTGTGCAGAGCATTGATGCTGCCAAAGCAGTCTCCTGGGCCATTGGGCACAATCCTGGACGGGTCGCCACTCCAGCACAGGATACCAGCAAGCTGGCACTCATTTTGCCGACCTCAGAAGGATGACAGGCAGAATCAACCCCACCTGGAATTAATTCAACAGAAAGTGGGATTTGAACTCAGGGTCCTAGGATCCCAAGACCACCACCCTAACCATGAAGCCACACCAGGTATGCTGATTACCCTTACGCAGGTATTTTGATAGCAGGTGATCTTAACCGCCTGAACATCTCGCCTCGCTATGTGGTTGAGCAGCCAACAATACAAGAAATGATATTGGATAAAATGATCACAAATGCTCACACTCTTTACAAGGATCCTGAGATCCTATCACCTGTTGGAACTTTCAGGTGGAATAATCAATATTCTCAATGCTTCCTTTACTGAAGGAAGCATTCCCGCTCAGTGGAAGAGAGCAATCGTCAATCGTCATTCCGATTCCGAAATCAACTCAACCAGTGTGGAACAAATCGAGACCAATGTCTTTCACTGACCACTTTTCAAAGGCAGCAGAGAATTTTGTAGCGAAATGGTTGGTGAGTGATATTAGGGATAAAATTGACAAAAATCAGTATCCATGGAAACAGGTCTGGCAACTCAACGGGTCATTACCTCATTAAACTCGAGTGAAAAATTATGAGCACGCTGACAAACCATCAAATCACAGCTCGGTGGTGGTAATCGATTTCTCGAAAGATGTAAATGGCAGACCGGCTCCAATTCCTTGAATCTGTCGGTTCCTGAACCAAAGAAGTCAGAGTGTGCGATACAAGGGTGCCTTGTCATAGAGTGAGATCCTTACGGGTGTTAGAGCTCAAGGTACCAACCAAGCCTCCATTGCTTTCTGGTTCAGATCAATGATGCAATGGCTCAATTGGAACAGGAAGCAGAACCCCATTTTGATGCTTAACTGATTGAATTGTTTCCAGTATGCCACATGAAAGTATGGTATTTTTTCAGGCAAATCAAATGAAACGTAAGACGTTTGGTATTATGTATTGTGTAAGAGTTCTCCACCTTTTATACCAAAAACTATACATTGGGTCAAAGCTCAAATCATAAACTATAATTTTTCATTGACAAAATCATTTGTAAGTGATTGATAAAACCAGGGAATTACTTCTGCCCACCAAAGATAGACAGAGGTTATGTTTGCACCCGTCTGTTTGTTTGCGTGCAGGATATCTTAAAAAGTTATGGACCGATTCGGACGAAACCTGGTGGACACATTGGGTGAGTGACAATGATGAATTGACTAGATTTTGATGAACGTCCAGATCTGATCATTTTTTCAGCGATTCTTCACCAGAGAGAGGGGGCCAAAAACTATATTCAGTAGGCCCTCAAATATCATGGGTTTCAACAAATCGCAGGCAACCTGTGGTGTTTCGATTTCGTTATCGTAATTGTTGAAGCTCAGAAGAGTCATCGTTTGCATCCCATGCATGTACGATTACCTCCCATTACGAGCCTTGTGGTGTTTCTCACACACCATTATTAATGAGCCCAAACGTAAAGCAATGGACAAAGTTAGTTGTACCAAAAAACAGAGAAAGGTTATGACGTTGGGCGAAAAGATCGAGTTGTTACATCGGTTGGTTTGAGGAGAAAATGCGGCATCTGCACGGTCCGCCATTACGGAGTCGATGATCGTTGGTATAATCTTCCCCATTCATGAACCTTCACTACCCTTCAAACCTAATTGCCAAATGTTCATTTTCCAACTCCGTATTCAAACATTATTGCCAAACACTTAATTTCCGACACCCAGATTCGAACCCCCATTCTCATGCACAGCTCATGAAACAAATTGAGGTGAAGGGATTTATAACTGAACAGGTTTTTTTTGGGGGGGGGGGGTTTATACACCGATGAGACGGAAGACGAAGTCATTTCGTACCTTTGTCCCCAAGCAGGGAAGATCATAGTTCAAGGTAGTCATTAATTAAGGATCGTGTTACCCTTCTCCGTTGTGTGTTGTGGCAATGCTGCAGGCGTCTTCATCGTAAAGCTAATACTGCTTTTCCATTTATTGAATCACCTTCCTCACTCAACCCTTCCCCCCTCCAACAACATCATCACGAGATAAGTCTTGTGGTTTCTATTTATGGAAGAGTACAGTGGGAGTCCATAATATGTTTACCATCACCAACCTCGCTGTGTTGTAATCAATTTTAAAAGTAAAAGCCTTCTGTTTTTGTTTAATTTCCACCATATTTATTGTATTTCCATGTGTATTTCAATGTTAACATGCTTTATATACATATTTATTTTGATTGTGATGTGTATATTTTTGGCTGCTGTCGATCGTCCTCGATATTTTCTCGAAGTCCAGGAACCGAATCCCCCTCTTCCCATTGGTCCTTGGTTTCCACGATCGTGGTTTCAACTATCGTGCCATTTTTCCAGGAACCTAACCCCCGTGATATTGGAGGGTTTCCTGCATTGAATACCACATACTTTGTTAATTGTAATAGTTTTTGAATAATTACTCTCCAAATGAATATTAAACATGTCCTAGGTTACCAAATCAAGATATTTTGAAAATATCCCCGAGAGTCGTAATAAAAATTTAGTTAAAGTATTACTTTTATTTACATTGAAAACACATTATGTCCCTGTGCCAACCAGACTGTTCTCATCCCGACATCCCCTCTCCCCCAGTGAAACTATGAGGAGGGCCTGATGGATTTATTGAACTCATAATACCCGTTCCCTCTGTGAGCAAAATACGGTGTCAACATCCGCTCCTCCAGCAGGGGTCAGTGCTTAAACCACCTGGACAATTTTCCTTGTACATGTCAAAATTGCAAGTCTCCTCCATTCTTGCCGGTGGGGAGGTGGAAATCATTTCATGCCAATGACCTGAACCTGGGTACCCCCAGCAGGTATGCTAAAATTGGTGCTGATTGGCCCAGCTGTTTCTCCCATATTGTTAGTGTCTGTGACTTCTTGCGCTTACCCTCAATACCTCCTCCCCTCCCCAAACACCCACTTACGTAGTACAACCCAGGATTTAAATTCCCGTGATTGACCAGAGAGCAGGAAGTGGAAACCGGCTGCTTTTTGGAGGTGGGACTTTGCTGTTTTGCAAAGTGGGAACCTGCTGGCGTTTCGGAGAGGGAGCCAGCAATGATGGTAGCTTGAGTTTTGTCTCGGTGCGCTGATCCCTGAATGAGGATAGAACCTTGAGGAGCAAGGAGCTGACTGCCTGCCATTTCGGAGAGGCAAAAAAGATTTGTGGCACCTTGAATGATGGGTATACAGGATGTATTTACGTGGCCCGAGAAACAGGTGGCGACAGAAAGGCCTCCTTCTAATAAGTCTGCTTGGGAGAGGTTGCAGAGCCCTGGTGGCCTCCGCATCACAGCGTGGCTCCAGTACGGAGTTCGCCAAGAGGAGGAAAAAAATAAAAATACAAGAATACACCCGAACGGGTTTGACGGTCAGCTCGGATACAAAACTTGATGCAACCGAGTGTTAATCAACCTTAGCGACTATGGAAAGTGAAAACAGAATTCAAATTGAATTTAAAATAAACTCGTGAGGCTGCTCGAAACAAAAATCTCCATAGTCTAGGAACCATTCCCAACATCATCATACCATTTTCAAACACACGTTTATGGTCATGAAATAAATACTCTAAGTGTGTGCATTTAATGGCTGTATCCAAGACAGAGCTGGACCCCAACTAAAAAAAGGACCCTCAGGCCACGAAGAAGCTCAATCACTCGCTGCCGCACGTCTGCACGGCGACACGTGACCAGCCAGCTCGCCGTGGGATGAAATGCCCTAACAAAATCATAAAACGTCTGTTTTTCACTGGAATTCTTTCAGGTACTTGTAGAGAACATCCCCAAACCATCTAAAATATAAACATTAATCTCAGACGCTATGAATAAACAGTCCCTCAGGAGGACAGGTTATGAGGTGAAGCAGTGAACAGAAAGCATGTGGTGTCCCTTCCAGAGTGTCACGGTTATTTGAATTGAATATATTTTCCTCATGAAAAGTGTGTTTCTGAGCGGATTTGCATGAAAATTATCTTCATCCGACGTGAAGAAGGTCCCAACGTGGACCAACACCAGAAGGACCCAAAAGTGAAAAAAGAAATCAACGAGAACTTAAGACAGCCTCGTTATATGGCATGGAAACGGATGGAAGGCCATGAAAGCTACCCCTCGCTGCAATGCATTCCACACAGACCGAGGATATAAACATTCAATTTTCACAAAACTTAATGTAACCGAGTGTTAATCAACCTTAGCGACTATGAAAAGTGAAAACAGACTTTAAATTGAACTTAAAATAACCACGTGAAGCCGTGTTGAAGTCAGCGGACCTCGTGTTGCCCAATAAACAGGGCCAGACGACAGAGGTAACTCGAGGGGGAGCACTCGGTAGAGTGCAAAACCTCCGCCGCCAATACTGCTAGGTCACTTAAGTGAACCTGATATCCTATTCATTGTAGGTCAAAACGGATCAGACTCGACTGAACCACGATTGAATAAGCTAAACTAGATCGATGCGCATGTAGAAATGCCCAAAAATAAAATCGAAATTTTTTTGAAAAAAAAAGGTGCTAAATTTTTTTTTCTCCAACTAATTTTTTTTGGGGGGGTGTTGGAAATCACTTAAAACATGTAGAAATGCAAAAAAGAAATTAAAATATTTTTCAAATAAAATCGGAATTTTTTTGAAAAAAAGTTGCAAAATTTTCTAAGTTTTTTTTTCTCTAAAAATTTTTTTTTTTTGGGTTGGAAATCACTTATAACATGTAGAAATGCAAAAACAAAAAAAAATCAAATCTTTTTTCAAAATGGCCACCATAGCGCCATATTGGACTTTGGACCAAGTCCAAAATCTAATGGCATGATCCTTGGACCATACCTAATCCCCCCACCAAGTTTCGTCGAAATCCGTTGAGGAGTTTTTCCGTAATACAGTTCACAAACAAACAAACAAACAGACAGGGGTGAAAACAGTAACCTCCGTCCATCTTCGATGGCGGAGGTTAACGGGAAACTCGGTGAAATTAAATCTTCTTAATAATTCCTATGAAAGCCATTATGCATTATTGCCGTCCGATGCTTCCTTACAGGCCATTCGACCAATCGGTCATTTTGCACTTGATGACCCTGTAACCTTGACCCCGAGGTGAAAATGTGAAAAAGGGCTCAGACGATCTCTGGAGAGCAACTAGTATTATCATCGTGTCAAGTTCGAACTCAATCGGTCGTGACGTCTCGGAGAAGATAGAAAAATAAAAATTGTGGACGGACGGACAGACAGGACAGACAGGACAGGACAGAACAGGACAGACAGAGACAGACCTGACGACATTGCGTTTTATTAGGTCAGCTCGCTGACCTAAAAAAGCCCTTTGAGCTGAGAGCTCGGTCAGCGGGAAAAGAAATCCACTGAAGGACCTCATGGCATCGATCATTTCGATCTATCTCACCCTCATGCCCGCAGTCGGACTGTTCTCATGAGGCTTCATCACGGAAGCGGGATCAGTGATTCTGGCTATGGTTTAAGGCCAACACCGGTGTTCACCGGGGTAGGCCGATTGTTATTTGCTGTGTTTATGTACATTTCATTTCTGGACCCCCAAATTAAATTAGTGATAGAGTTTTGTTTTTTTGATTGGTACTTTTACCCATCATAACAAAATGGGGGCTCGTCTGGGATTTTGAATTATACAGTACTGTCGGACCCTGCTTTTCGCAAGGGGATAAGTTCCTGAAAAATGCCACGAATGTCGAGACAGTCTAAAAAAATTTTTTTGTTTTTTTTCTCATTTTTAGCTCGCCTGTTCGAAGAAGAGAGAGCTATAGCGATACCCCTGGCATGAGCCTGAAAATGTTAAAGTTTTTGGTGCAAGTTATTTCCTTTCTAATGTTTTTTATCTACCACACTATTTTTTTCTGATTACAATATACAAATACATATATTGCTTTAAAATTATTTGGATCAGACTTCACTGCAATGCTTTATAAAAAAAATATTATTAGACTCGTCTTTTTAAAACGATAAATGTATAAACAGGCGAGCATTGGGTGGCTTTGACACCAACTCTGATTTTAACATGGTCTAGGCTCGTGGAAGTGCAATTACACAGAACAAATCAGGACAACATCAAAAAGGGAACAATAGGAGGAAGAGGAAACACCAACAGCAGGGCAGAGGGAGAAAGTAGATGGAGACAGACAAACAAGGGATGCAGGTAACAATGAGGGGTAAGGGGTAAGGGGTAACAGGGTGGACAATATCGATACATGAACAAAATTGTGTTTGACCAGTTTGTGATTTTGTCAAGGTCTGAGGAGAGGGAAGAGGCTGTAGCCTGTCTGTCAGAAGGAGGAGAGATGTCGTGGCAGAGAGTGGAGTCATCAGCAAATAGATAAAGCGGATTTTCCAGAGAGCTAAGATTATTGATGAAGAATAGGAATCAGACTGGGCCCAGACCAATGCCTTGGGGGAACTCCAGCCTTGATAGGGAGAGGAGATTAAAGGATTCCATTGAGAGCCACAGATTGGCTACAAAAGTGGAAGAAGTCATGATATAAATAAATACCAACATACACCATAATTTCGGCATCATGTCCCCATGGTTGGGGACAGGAGGGAAACGTGGACGGGGTAGAGTACCAAATCTATTTTGCACCCATGATCTGCCCACCGTTACACCTCGAGCACGGATGCAAAATTTGAGGGAGACTGACAAAGCAGTTTTTGATCTTTAAGTCAGAGGCCATTTTTCATAAAATCTAACATTAATATCCAAAAGAACAAATTTTAATCATGCATTAGAAAGAAAAAAAAAAACAAATCATAACAAGAGAATGAACAGAATGGAATAAATAATTTCTCCACATAATGGAAACTTGCATGCAAAGAATTACTTTCACTTTTAAAAAGTTTGTTGTAATACAAATCGTATCACAAAAACAACCCGAGTTGGAAGAGAAAAATGGCATGAACGAGCATGTCTGTGTCTGTCTGTCTGTCTCTCGTGCATTCGACCTTGTTTTGTTTTTGTAATATTTACAGCTCGGTACTTGTATTTGTATTGAAAGGACTCAAACTCAACTCGGAAAGAAACCGAGACCGTGTGCCTGAAAAAGGCACCGAAGGACATTCGAGCACCTCGGTGTCTGGTTTAAATCAAATCCCAACTGCTCGGTAAGCTACGACAACGGTCGGCTTTGCAGTCACATTATTGTCAAACAAGGTTATAAAAGGGATATAGCAGAAGTCTACGAGTGGCTTTTAAACGTACACAACTCTGAGTTCAATTTGAACACGTGAAATGGCGAGGGGATATTTTACATGAACTTAATTTCTCACTTAAATTACGAATTTTAAATGTGATTTGAATACCAATTTTGGTTTCATGTTCAAAATAGCCTTAAGGTGAATCAGAATATAAACCAATCTGGCAGACTCGACTCTAATAAACCAAACCGGGTAAATAACGCACATTTTATTACCTGCAGCTATAGTGGACGACAAGAGTAACTGACAGCTCAGCAATTTAGGGGTATGAGTACACGTGAAGCACTGGGTGGTAACCAACACCTGTGCAGTGACTCCCAGTCCTGTCCAACATCCCACCCCCGATATGTGCCGAAAAGCAAGAATGCTGAGAGAGTTTGACTACATCAAAGCCAACCCAGACCTTCCAATCCATGAAGACCTGCAGAATCTCCCAAATATGTGATTCAAGTCACACAAATCTTTCTAGGGCTCTGCGAATGTTTTTGAGTGCAATGTTAAACACACAGGACAAGCAGCGCAATCTCTGGGCAGACAACATTGCCAACAACGAACGAGTCAGTGATCAGACAGAAGAGCCTCCAAGTTATGACCTCCCCCGGAAACAGTGGTCAGTGCTCAACGGGAACCGTGTACTCCATGCAAGGACATCACACCACCTCTACAAATGGAATTTCAAAGAGAGTCCAGCACGTGACTGTGGTCATTCAGATAAGACCATTCATCACATTGTGAATGAGTGTCAACCTACGGAAATTTGATGAAGGATTTAGGGCAACCCACCCAACAGCAATGCTGCGACTTGGCTGCCCAACTCAGGCTGAGATCTGTGAGCTGTAATTTGTCATAGCCAAGAATAGAATTGGGTTGAAACTTCTTACACTAACTTGCATGCAGTTTTCAGGTCAGGTAAGATCTATGACCTGCTACAGGTGCCATGTAAACCTGTACTAACCTGTTCCATGGTCGGGTTGTCGGCGACTAAACCGTCTCCCCCACCAGGTTTTCTGGTGAGGAGGGTGTTTGGATATGGGCACCCAGCAGGATTAAAAACAAAACCTGTCAAAGGGCGGAGGAGCTCCTTGTGAGCCAACGGCCATCCATATCTAGTGCCCAACTGTGTCTACAGACGTCCTCCTGCAGTTGGGTTACTTTTTTATTAGGAGGTTGGTGGCAGGATTTGCACTCCGGCCACCGTAAAACCCTTCATTCCGCAAAACACAAAAACGCATAAAAATCTGAAAACCCACTCTGTGGGAGTACCTCCTGTGCAGCTTCCCATCGCAGGGCAGCGCACCGGATGACGGGATTGGGGCAAAGCCTTCGGGACCCCCAATATTTGATGATAGGAGGGAAACCACGGGGTAACATCCCTGGGTCAGATTGCGGGAGAGTGTGTCAGAGTGGTGCTGAGGAGTCGTCCACCAGACGGCGGTCTCCTTGGGTTAACCTGAGGCGGTCCCTTCGGGTGGGTGCCTGGAATGTCCTATCCCTAAGAGAGGATGATCACCTGTCTCTGTTATCATCTGAGCTCAAGCGTTTGAACATTGGGATTGCAGTTCTCTCTGAGGTTCGAAGACCGGATTGCGGCGAGATAATGGTGGGTGGTTACACCTACTATTGGTCTGGTCGCTCTGATGGTTACCATACCCAAGGAGTTGCTGTAGCTGTGTCCAATAGATGACCCCAATAATAATTGAGGAAACACCGGTCAACGAGCGTATTATGAGATTAAGGATTCGTCACTCCTTAGGTTTCATTTCCCTGGTCTCTGTTTATGCTCCGATTGAGGCGAGTGATCTCACCGTGAAGGATGCATTCTACGCCACGCTCGAGTCTGTCGTTGATCAGTGCCCCAGACGTGATACACTTCTAGTCTTGGGGGATTTCAATGCATCGACTGGAACTGATAGGGATGGTTATGAGACGTGTGTTGGTCCCCATGGGTCAGGAAAGATGAACCAGAAGAGCACTAAGTTCCTTGACTTTGCAAGAAGTCATGGACTTAGGGTGGCTGGTTCATGGTTTCAGCGCCCACAAGCTCATCGCTGGACTTGGTATTCCAACGCTGGCAGTGCGGAAAAGGAGATTGACCATGTCCTCATTGACGGTCGCTGGAGGATGATCCAGAACTGCAGGGTCTATCGGAGTGCTTAGTTCCTCAATACTGACCACAGGCTTGTTGTAGCAACTCTAAAGCTGCACCTTAAATCCAGGAGAATGTTACCATCCCAGCCTAGGCTGGATGTTGGCAAGCTCAGGGATGAGAGAGTAGCTAAGGAGTTTGCGAACAGGCTGAGTGGACACTTGGGGGGTCTGGGTGCTTTGGGGGTCCTGAAGAGTTGTGGAGTGCCTTCAAGACCACCGTCCTTGATGTTGCCGGTGGATGCCTTGGAGCTCACCGCAGGGCAAATAAGAATTTTGTCTCTCAAGGGACACTGGATACCATTGACCAGAGTCGCAGGACCAGGCTGAATGGCAGAGCTGAGCTGTTCAGGGAGCTGAGGCGTAGAACTGTATGTGCACTGAGGGTGGACAAGGAGGCCTATGTGCGAGGAATCTGTGAGGGGGTCGAGCATCACCCGTGGACAGGTGATTCTCGTCCCGCTTACAGGGGAATTCGCGCATTGTGTTCATCCAAGCCCATCCCTCGGAGCACTGCAGTTCGAGCAGAGAGTGGTAGGCTCTTGACAGAGGAGTCTGAAGTGAAGGCCCGCTGGGCCGGTTACTTTGAGCGGTTGAACTGGGCTGATCCCCCAGCTGTCGAGTTGGCCGTCAAGGGTGTTACAATCCCTGTTGCTGACCCTTGAATCAACAGTGGTCCACCTTCGCTTGTGGAAACACGAGCTGCGGTGAACCAGTTGAAACGGGGCAAAGCTCCAGCGATCTGTGGCATCCATGCTGAACTTCTCAAGGCTGGTGGAAATGCTGCACTCGTGTCGTTGCATGCAGTTTTGTGCTCTGCCTGGAACACAGGCATCATCACAACTGATTGGAAGAAGGGCCTTGTTGTTCCTCTCTGGAAAGGGAAGGGTGATCGCCAAGACTGCAACAACTACCGAGGGGTGACGCTGCTCTCAGTGCCGGGCAAGGTCTTTGCTCGGATAATTCTTGAAAGGGTTCGCCACCATCTGCTTGAGCACCAGCGTCCAGAGCAGTCAGCCTTTACACCAAAGAGGTCAACGATTGACCGTATCCTTGCTCTTCGTGTCCTCACCAAACGCAGACGAGAGTTTCGGCAGGGGCTGCTTGCAGCCTATGTTGATCTCTGTAAAGCGTACGATTCAGTGAATCGGGATGTCCTCAGGAGGATTTTTGGTCTTCGTGGGGTGCCACCAAAACTGATCAATCTGATGTCTGAACTCTACTCTGGTACTGAGAGTGCTGTGAAGTGTGGTGGTACCATCTCTGACTTATTTCCAGTTGTTACTGGAGTTCGTCAGGGGTGTGTACTGGCCCCCACACTTTTCAGCACTTGTATGGACTGGATTTTAGGGAGGATGTCGGAGAGATCAAGCTGCGGTGCATCGTTTGGGAACGTCAAGATCTCGAACCTTGATTTTGCAGATGATGCAGTCATCTTTGCGGAGACTTTAGATATCCTTTTGGGGGCCCTCGAGGTGCTGAATGAGGAGTCGGAGCTGCTGGGATTATGGGTTTCTTGGGTCAAAACTAAGATCCAGGCTTTCGGTGACATCTTGGATGCTGCTGTCCTGTCTGTGTCCTGTGTCTGTTTGTGGTGAGGATGTTGAGGTCATGGAGAGATTCACTTACCTTGGCAGTGATATTCATGTCTCTGCTGGCTGTGAGTCAGAGATCAATAGACGTCTGGTTCGGGCCTGGGGAGTCATGGATTTACTGGATCATGGGGTGTGGCGCTGCCGGTACCTGTGTGGGAGGACGAAAGTCCGAGTCTTCAGGTCCTTGGTACTTCCAGTCTTGCTCTATGGGTGCGAGACTTGGACTCTGACCAAGGATCTGAGACGGAGACTTAATTCCTTTGGTACCAGGTGTCTTCGGAGAATCCTTGGCTATCGCTGGTCGGATTTTGTGTCCAACGAGCGGTTGCTGAGAGAGACTCGGATGAGATTTGTTACCTGCATAGTCCGTGAGCGTCAGTTGTGGCTGTATGGACATGTGGCTCGTTTTCCTGACGCTGATCCTGCTCACCAGATTCTCTCAGCGAGGGAGTCTCATGAGTGGAGGAAGCCAGTGGGCCGACCACGTGCCTCATGGTTGCAGCAGGTTGATCATCATCTCAAGGAGATGGGGATGGACCTGGCATCTGCCTGGGGGATGGTAAGACGGAGGCCCCTGGAGTACCGGCGGAAAGTGGACGCAGCGACGCGCTGTTCTGGCACATGCTCCCATACCTGACCTGACCTGACTTTCACAGTTATTCAGTCAATAGTTGAAACACCATCATCATCGTCTGGGACACCTGCAGAAGAAGTTCATTTTATCTCATCTGCAAATGGAATTCCAAATAAGGTATTGCCATCACGCACTGTCCATCAGTGCACAAGTTCCCTATTTTCACTTCTACGGCCAAACCGCTGGGCCGATCCGGCTTAAATTGGGCAGCAAGGTTCTGCGCCTGATTGGAAACGGGGATTGCAAAACTCGTTCCGGTCACGTGACGAAGTGGGTCAAAATGGTGGACTGTGTGGTTTGGATGCTTATGTGCATTCTAAAAGGTGCTTTAAGAGCCACGAGCAGCGTCGCTCACTGTGCATTCTCAGCACAATGGCCTCAAGCATTTGACTTAGTGGGGTAACTACACATCATTCAAATGAACCAAAAATACTTTGGGTGGAAAACAAACTCAGACAGGTGCCCAGGTAAAGGTCAAGTAAGAAAGAAAAATAAATAAATAAGGAGGGCAAAAGGCAACACACCTTGTTAAACCATTCATCGTTCCTCCACTCGACACCACTTCTCCATTCATCTTGAATGGCAGGTAAAAGAGGAGGGCCTGGAGGAGCTCCCAAGAGTCCTGGCTTGGCCTCTTGAGGAAGGCATTGAATGTCTGTACCAACTGAGGAGCCAATAAAGATGGGGAAGAAAGGCTGAGTAATTTTCCAACACCCACCCCCCCCCCCACCCCCACCCCCAACCCCAACCCCTTTTCTTCTTTTCATCATTTTTCTGCTCTTAGAGCTTTTTAATTCCTGTGTTACCATGTACAACTCGTCTGCAACAAGGATACACTTTAAAATATGGAGAAAACAGAGTAGGAACACAAACTTGCTTACCAGGAAGACGAGGAAGATCTGGAAATACATTGCGCAATTGTTGGAGAGGGTCCTCAAAATGTTCTTGCTGATGCTAAATGGAAGATGATGACAAAAGAGGGGAATAATAAAGAAAAAAACAAGTGCAAGCAGAAAGAGAATGAGTGTAGAAGTGTGTGAAGACAACAATAAGAGAAAAAGATTGGGAGGACGACGTGTCATGGGCATTTGAAAAGGCAGGAAATAAAGCATTACAATTGAATACAAATCATTTTATCCAGACAAAAGATCTTACCCTCAAACTTGCAGGCCAAGTTGACCTGCCTGCTCGTCTGCAGGCCTCAGAAACTCCACTATCCCAAACCCCATTTCCTCCTTTGTCCCAGCTCTCATTGCTCAGCACTCTTCCCCAGGTGTCTGCTCTCATCCCACTTAGGGTTAAACCCTCATCTCTCCTGAGCCATCTACCCTCTCTGTCCAAACTGTCTTCTGATGCTCGAACCCATCTTTCACCATCTCTCACCCAACTTTCCTGGTTCCATCTACGCCAAGATGCATCTCCTCCTCCTCCTCCTCCTCCTCCTCCTCCTCCTCCTCCTCCTCCTCCTCCACTCACTCCAACACCCCCTCCTCCTGCATTCCACCTTTCTCCTTCCCCTCTCCCTAAGCTTTCTTCTTGGTGTCTTCCCCACCTCTGACCACCACTGTGCCACTTGCCTTCTCCCTCTTCTCCCCAAATTCCTACCCTTTCTCTTCCCAACATAGTTTCTCCATCTCTCCCCCATCTCCCATCAACATCTCTTCCCCACCTCGCATCTACATCTGACCCCCATCTTCCTTCACCATCCCCCAACAATCCTGCACGCCTCCATGTCGCCCTATCATCCTCTTCCTCAATTTCCCTCCATCCAATTCTTTCGGTGAGCGCTAAGTGTAGGGAAGGGAGGAAACAGGTGAGAAAATGTTTGTGTGTGAGATCTCGATAATAAAAAGAAAAATAACAGAATGCAGTAAAGTTTGCATTAGGCAGTCACACTAAACATTGTAGTGCATTTTTAAGTTGCTTCACAGACGATTTTCTGCAAGAAAGCCATCACGTGTGGCACTGTGTCGCTCATGATGCTGAACAATGTACCTGTCTCTCTCAACATGTCTGCAGGTAGTAAAGGGCGGTGTGGATGCTGCAGGTGCTGTGGAGGTTCTCCAAGAAGTCCTGGCTTCTGGATTTGATTTACCAGGTCATGGAAAAAACAAAAAACAAAAAAAAAAAAAACAGAGGACAGCTGAGACATTAATCCAGATTCCAACAAGAACCATGTTATACAAATCAATGAATATATTAACAAGATCATCTCCACTTAGACCACCCAAGGCCAAGGACGAATTATGGCCAAAATACTCGACTCGAATCAGCAAACATTCGAAAGGTTCACGTCGGATTTAACTCGTATATCACCGACATCATTCGGTTGTCCTGGCAGGGTAGGAGAAGTCACTGGCTGACCAGACTTCAGAACAGACTGCAGCCATGCAGGGTTGGCCAGGAGATGCTGGAAGGGAAGGGGACAGAGGGAAGATGGATTCAATTAGTACAATTAACATGTCCTGGATCCGAGCATCAGTACACTCCACTTCTCGACAAAACGGTCTCATACGTACAAGCCATGGGAGCCCAGACTCAGCGAGCCTATTTTTGGTGAACAATCCCTTGGATTGGCCATACACATATTTGATGAACGAAGTGTGCCAGTGAGGAGTGTGAGATAAAAAGTGAAAAGAAAACAAAATTCTGCATATGCAGCAAAAAAGATTTCAACACAACATCAAAATGGAAAAGCAACATTCTTCAACAAGAGTACTGATCTGAAAAACAGCCACTATCACCATACCTCAACAATAACACCAGCCACTCCAACAATCAACATTTTAAGGAAAATAAAATAAAAAAGATAAAAAAGAAACCCATTGACGTACAAAAGTTGGAAACATCTGAGGGTACGATAAAAGCAAGTCCCGACTGAATCCTTATTTGCACTTCCTGAAGAGGGGACATATTCCTCAATCTGCCTGCAGATATAATTTTTGTTGGAGACTTGGACTACGATACAGGAACCAGGATGGCACTGCTGTGGGTGTGTTGGTGGCTCTGCCAAACCACCGCTGTAGACTTGTAAGAGGAAGTTTGGGATTCAAGAGCAGGTAGGACAGGAGGAGGGATCGCTTAATGTCAATGCTGTCCAGTGACTGAGCATGCCACATCGAGACACCACGACTGTGACCTTTCGTGGTTTACCAAAGCTTCAACCTCAAGACTTATCAGGTAAGTGGGCAGTACATGAGGGGCTGCCCACACAACCTGATGAACCCCAGACCTTCACTCCCGCTCTCCCTTTCTCCACAACGAAGCCAAAAAAACAAGATGCATTTGATCGAGAGTTCCAAACCTATTAGATTGAAACTTTTGCTCAATGACCGGAACACCCAAGTCTCAATATGCTGTGATATCCCAGGTGAGGAAACATGTGAGCTCCGTCACTCCTTAACCAAGATTGCCAGGTTCAAATGGACAGAAATAAGCAGACGGGGCTAGAAGATAAGAAGAAGGCGGTACGATTCGTTAGATTGCCGATGGCTCACCATTGGAGCAATCGATGATTTTATAATGTTAAAAAGGTAGCGATTGTTCCTTCTCAGAAGATGACAAAGCTCTGCAGAAAATGAATCAATGCTCCCCGCTCGAATGTTATTTGGATTCAGACAACTGTAGTGCAAGATGCAAATTCATTTGGACATATTGTTACGGCTGTGGAAATTCGCAGAACACCATAAAGGTTCCTTAGATCAGTTATCCCGGTAAGTCTGTGTTCAGTTCCATTTCCCCACGTCGTTTAATGGGTTTTATTCGTGTCACCGGGCTGTGATCCTTTGAGGTAGGTTTTTCTTTCTCTATCGTTATTTTGAACCAAAATATCTCGCCCACCATTACAACAACCACCACCAACTACGCCAACCACGCTACAATCGCCACAACACCACCACCATTTAACCATCTTCGCCACTACGCCAGCTTGCAAACGCCATCCTCCACAGACCACGCTACGACCCTTTCCGCGTTCAAAATGGGTCCGAGAACGCAGGCGTAAAAGAACGAGGAAAAGAAACCTCCAATGGTGAGTGTGGGTTTTTTACCGCCTTTTTTCGCCGAGGCTGGTGCGACGAGAAGGGCGAGGCGGCTCGCTCGCGATTGGTGGATACGAGGAGTGAGGCGGTCGGAGTTGAGAAACGCCCCTTTTTGAGAAGCTTCTCGAAGGGAGGCGGAGCCAAAAACGGGGAGGGGCAAAGGGCGGAGCCCCAGGCTATATAAGGCAGACAGCCGCGAGCCTTGCTCTCCTCCTCTTCGTTGGCGCTCTTCTCCTGGTCTGGTCTCCTCCTCTTCGTTGGCGCTCTTCTCCTGGTTTGGTCTCCTCTCTTCGTATTGCACCCTTCTCTTGGTCTGGTCTTGTCTTGGTCTCTTGGTCTCTGGGTCTCTGGGTCTGTGGAGCGACCCGTACACCAGCAGCATGGATCGGTGGAGAGTCCAGGTGACGTACCGGAGACGCAGACAGGAGGCGCAGCTCTGCCGGCTGTGGGGCGCAAACCTGCGCATCCGTGGAGGAGAGTGCCAGAGAGAGATCGCCGACCATCGAGGCACCTCGAGGGTGCAGGTAACCTGCTACGGTCTCGCAGGACCCGTTCGGTCTCCCAGGTCCTGCGCCATAAAGACCCAAGTGGTCCAGCCTGACCCCCTTGTCTGTGAGGGGGTCTTTTCATGTGTTTCTTTGGGTTTTTGAATGAATGTTGTCGTGGCGCCGTCTGTTAAGTAAAACCTGTGTAAGTGACTGTACATTGCTCGTATTCGGTGGTAACGCTTTCTATTTGTTGGTTGTACATACGTGCATGACTGCCTGGCTGTACATACGTGCTTAGTTGTAATAAATGTCCTTGCTTGTGAAATGTATCCCATTTGTTGCGTCCTCTATTCCCCATTGAAAATGCCATCTTGCATCGCGGAATAATTAGTTGGGTTTTAAACACCCGGTAAGGAGAATCGGATCCGTCGAGGTCGGCGATAATACCGCTCGGTTATCGCTGTAGAACGGAACGAACCGCTTAAGCGGTTCGTATCCCAAGCCGACCTGCGGCGAGGTACGGCCCCTCGGTAGGTTACCCGCTCGAGTACTTAGGTATTTCGATATTCGGCGAGTGACCCTATTTCGCGCGGATAGAATGCGGACTGGGCTGTGGTGAGGTTAAACCCCCACCCGTGACTGGTTTCTGGCGATAGTTCCAGGAGGGTCACGAATGAATTGTCCGTCCGGTGGGCAACGCGGTTGCGATTAGAGGTACGCGGCCGATCGCACGCCAGCGGGCGCGAATTCGTAACAATATATTATGCATACCTGGACAGGCAATGTGAAAGAGAAAAACCGATGACATGACAATTTCAAAAAAATATTGTGGAAGAAACGAGTCGGTGCATTGGAATCACAAGGAGTTGTTGTTGTTGTTGTTCGTCTTTCGGCTGCTCCCGTTAGGGGTCGCCACAGCGGATCATCCTTTATGATCCGCATACTGATTTGGCATAGGTTTTACGCCGGATGCCCTTCCTGACGCAACCCTGGTCGCCTCTTACGACACAGGGATAAGGATTGGGTTTCGCCATGATTCCGGGCTGCTCTGCACCCTCTCATAGCGCAGCCCAGCGCAGAGCACCCGTCCTCAAGCAATCGTCCAACCCAAGCCTCCGAGTAGCCGGATTACAGGCACACGCCACTACGCCCGGTTTATTGTAATCACAAGGAGAGACGTGTTAATTGGTGGTTATACACGAGACATGAACAACGCACCCTTTTAATTGAACCGAAGCGTGATTTAAGGACACACTTTTCTAACGAGTCCACCTTTCAGGAGGAATTTAAAAAATAAAAAATAAAAATCAGGATCAATTTCACAATGACATTTCAACCAGAGATCACAACACCAACACAGTTTGAGGACCAAAATGGAATAAGCATTTATCATTTCCACAAAAAACATTTGTGCTTGAACTCACATTCGTGTGGCAATGACCAACACGTATAAGGCTTTGCATTTAATAGTGTTGTTTGTAAGACCAGAGTGGGTGTGTTTTGGCGACGTAAAAGGATGAAGCTGCGAGAAGGTGGGGCCCATCTTGGCAATCACATCTGATGGGTGTGTGTTTTATGCTTCCGTCTTCAACTCGCCTTACGAAAGTCATGGCTAAAAATATTGGCACCCTTGCACTTTTCAAATAACTCACAATTTCCTCTGAAAATAAAAGTTGAAATTGATGAAAGTATTTTGTTTCCACAATTCTTTATTTCACTGTTCATATTTACAGAACATTTGTTTTTGATTCAGAACTTAATATATCCTTTTAAATTAGAAAATAAAAATAAATGGCATTGACAAAATTATTGACATCCTCGACTTAATATTTGGTATCACGGCCTTTGGACAAAATAACTGCAGTCAAACACTTCCAATATCCATGAATGAGTTTCCTACTCCTCTCCACTGGTAGTTTGTCCCACTCTTCTTGTTAAAACTGCTCCAGTTCTCCCAGATTTGAAGGGTGCCTTCTCCCAACTGCTGTTTTCAGATCTCCGAATAGGTATTCAATGGGATTTAGATCTGGACTCAATGCTGGCCACTTCAGAACAGTCCGTTTTATCTTGAATCATTAGTTGGTGCTTTTTGAAGTGGGTTTGGGGTCAATGTCCTGCTGAAAGACATTGCA
The DNA here is from genome assembly GCF_056783735.1 of Eptatretus burgeri. Classification (NCBI taxonomy): domain Eukaryota; kingdom Metazoa; phylum Chordata; class Myxini; order Myxiniformes; family Myxinidae; genus Eptatretus; species Eptatretus burgeri. The sequence goes on from NC_140971.1 coordinate 2,131,145, forward strand.
GATGAGGTCTTCTCCTGGTCTAGTTAAACTGTTCGGTGGATCATGATCTTTGACGGAGACCCAGCTTTCTGACACTGGGTTGAACATTGCGCTCCAAAATGCATCCTTGGTAATCTCCTGATTAAATGATGCCACACACACACATTCAAGGCACCCAGTGCCAGAGGCAGCACAGCAACCCCAAAACATCACTGAACCTCCTCCATGTTTGACTGTAGGAAAGGAATTCTTTTCTTTGAAAGCTTCATTTTGTTTTCTGTATGGAGATGGAGATGATGTGCTTTTCCAAAAAGCTCCAATTTGGTCTCATCTGTCCGCAGGACATTCTCCCAGAAGGAGTTTGGCTTGTTCAGGTGTGTTTTGGTAAACTCCACTCGGGCTTTCTCATGTCTCTCTCAACAGTGGGGTCTTCTTGGGTCTCCGACCGTAGAACTCCCTTCATTGAGTTGGTGACGGATGGTGTGAGTTGAAACTGCTGTACCTTGTACCTGAAGACCAGCTTGAATATGTTTGGCAGTTGATCAAGGCGCTTTCTCCACCACTCAAACAATCAATCCTTTGCTGCAATCTTCGATCAAGTAGTTTTCTCTTGTGACCATGTCCAGGGAGGTTGGCTGCAGTAACTTCCTGATAACATTGCCTACAGAGGACACCGGAACATCAAGGTCTCTGGAGATGGATTTGTAGCCTTGAAATTGTCCATGTTTGGCTACAATCTTGTATCTGACCTTTGGTTTTCTTTTCTCCACGCTTATTGCAGTACACACAGTGACACAAAACAGCAGAATTTTCTGGAAGATAAGGACGTCATGCTCAGATTTCGGAATTGTTTCAACTTTTTTTTGTTTTGTTTCACTGCAAACCAAGGAAATACATATGTAGATATCAAAAGACTTTTTTTTATTTCACCAATTTTCTAGACGGAGAGTAGGAGATTGGAACCATACTCTCTGCAGAGCGTTGGTGCTGCTTAAGCAGTCTCCTTGGCTATTGGGCACAATCCTGGACGGGTCACCACTCCAACACAGTATACTAGCATGCTGGCACTCATCTTGCCGACCTCGGAAGGATGACAGCCGAGTTAACCCAGAGATGCCAACTTTTGGAAATCAGAATTAGGGAGGATTTGCAACCGACACCAAATAATGTGCGCGAAGCGCACATCTCAAGCGCGGAGCGCTCGACCCTTGCGGCGGGGTCCAGGGCCCGCCTTAGGGCCCTGGAAGCTCTGGGGTTCTAGACGCTCTCTAGTGCCCTCTGAGCCCTATTTTGGAGCATTTAACATGTTAAGAATTCCCACTTTTTGAACAAAAAAAGGGGAAAATTGTGCACTTTTTAATGTTACATGTATGTTAATATTAGTAAGTTAGGGGACAATCAAAGATTAACAAAAAGCACAAAAGAAGCAATATTTTTCTTACCTTACTGGCTGGTACTACTGCTGCTTGCTTTTTCCATGGCAGCTTTGCTGAGTGACAGCTGTGTGGCTCTTTTAGCCCTTCTGATTATGTCTTTGCTGTATTCTCTCTGGTAGCAAGGGGTGCTATGAGCTAGTTTTTCAATTAAGAGAGCTTCCAGGGTTTTGACACTCAAATTGGGACGAAATTCAGTATGATTCTTCCGTACAAGACTGAGTGCCCGCTCACATGATGCGTTCGAATGAGGAATGACCAAGATTCCCTTCATCACTTTGCTCAAATTAGGATACTTCTTGGCACCAGTGCAGGGATCTGTGAGCTGTGAAATCCGATGCCACTGCTCATCCACTCTCACTGTCTCAGTAGCAATTGTAGCTATGGAGGCGTCTGCCTGGTAGTGAGCGAATTCACTCTCAAGACTGTCTATGTCACTATCACCGCCACTGAACAGACAGGGGAATTTCTTGATGAAAAACTCCACACAGTCAAACCCCACTTCTTGGTGTAGCTTAACATCCAGCACCTGAGCATGCTTGGCTAATTCATCATCTAGCGGCCAGGTTTTGAAGATGTAATTGCAGGCTTTCACATAATATGAGCGAACTGCACTGAAGAAACCTTGGATGTCTGACTCACTCAGAGTGAAGGTGGATTTCTTGAGATTCCTTTGTTCCCTTATATACAGTTTGGCATCGTTCCCAATCATGAGGTCCTCATCATTCTTCTGATGATTTCTGTCAGAGAAGGGTACATTTACCAGAGCAACCGATGACACCGATGGTTTCAAAAACCATACGAAGATATCTTTCAGAAGACCATTCAATTCTCTGTGCAGGAGATGAATACAGGGTTTGTCTCTTTGGAGCAGAAGATTCCCCTTCTCAAAAAGCTTGTTAGCATATCGAAGGAAGAAACAATAGAGTTTTGTTTGTGGAGACAAGAACATCCTGTTGACACGTTTTTCTCTAGATTCCTGCACAGTGTTTGAGGAAGATGCGCTTTTAGTTGTAGAACTCGTAGTACACTTAGCCGCAGGGCGATCACACTTGCGTTTACTGCCAGCAGAAGAGGTCAGACTCGTAGTACCAGATCCAATTTTACGTTTGAGGAGAGAGCTTGAGGTAGGTGCAGCCAAGGAAGAAGACCTCTGATTCGAAGGTTTTGCTGAGCTTCTATCAAGTGATTTGGCAAAAGCAGAACTTAACTTGGGTCCTTCTTTGCCTGTAGATGGGACTATCACAGTCTTTCTCGACTCTGAAGGGATCTGCTTTGTAGATGAACGTGATGAAGGGCCGGTGATGCTACCTGCTCTCAGCATTGGTTTTGGTGCTGTCCCTGCTGTCTTCTTCGCAGCAGATACTGCAGTGGTAGTGGTGAATGCTGCTCCACTAGTGCTTGATCCTGCAGTGCCAGTACTGGCAGTAGATACAGTGCCGTCCTTCTTGCTCGTTGTTAGAGTCTTGGCTACAGTTGGTTGCATTTTTCTTCGTACTTCTTCTTTGAAGAAGAGGCGAAGTGGCTCCCACTGTTCAATCAGCCTGTCTAGGCACTGACCAAGGGACAGCCACCTTGTTGCGACATGCTTCAGAATCTTGTGTGTCGGGGCATCACAGAGTTCTTGCAGTGCTTTCACTCCTTTGACGCGTTTACTACTTTTGTCCAAGTAGTAGTAAATATCGATGAGAAAGTCATCTAATTCAATGGGTAAGGCCTGAGCCGCCTTCTTGGCCGTATTGTGCATCATATGGCGAGGGCATCCCATGATGTAGCACTCTGGATTTTGTTTGTGGATATAAGCAGCGACTCCTTTGTGCTTGCCCACCATGACAGAGGCATTATCAGCAAAAAAGGAAACACAATTTCCCCACGGAATTTTCCTGTCACTGAACTCATGATCAAGCAGTTTGAAAATGTTTTCTCCAGTGGAATCTTGTTTGCACGCAGGCAAACTTAGCAAACCTTGCTTCACAATCCCAGCACTGTTGTCATAGTACGAAATCAGGACAGGATATAGCTGGGCCTCACCACTGTCATTGCTACCGTCTGTAGCTAGGCTAAATGGAGCTAGTCTTGCAATATCGGCAATAGATGAAGCAGTAACATTTGACAACTCACCAATTATTGCTGAAGTTTTTGTTCTTGCACATCCATACTTTGAAGCAACTTTTGAATCTGGAAACATCTTTTGAAATAGAGGTCCAGCATGATCTGAGACTGATATGGGCAAGTTATGTTCCACAATAAATCCACTAAAGAGAAGTTCCGCTCGGGTAACATCCTCTTCCTCGCTTGTCCCTTGTTTGGTGAAATAATTCAGAAGTGTACCGGTACTCGTGCTCGAAGATCTCTCCTTTGCAATGTCTGTGTGCCGTTTGCTTCCAACGTGCTTCCGAATATCATCGCGACCTCCGTGCTCAACTGAAATATCAACGCTGCATACTGTACAATACGCATGATGAATTCCTCTTTCAGACTTTCGAATACACGGGTATTGGAGACTGTATTCGGTCTTGTACTTCTGAGACCATTTCTTGGTCTTCGTAAGCTTCTTTTCTGCCATTTCGTAATCAATAGAGGGCTTGAAGCATCGGTAACTTCGAAGTCGATGTTCCACAGCTGCAGCGCGACTCGTAGAACTCTAGCGGCTGTTAAACACCGCACGGTGGTCGCACGGCACAGTGTATATGCATACATACCGCATGCACTGTATTGCACACATACCGCATGCACTAAATCTCAGTGCATGATCGCATAAGCGAGATCCAGACCCAATGTTTCGCTGCTCCTCATTTGAATTTGCAATTTTTTACGTACAATTTGGTAGCAGCGAACGTTATGGAGTTACCACATGCTATACGTAGCAGACGATGCTTTTCATTCAATTCTCATACTAGTACATTCTGATTAGTGAACAGTGCAAAAATATCAAAATTTCGGGAGGATAAGGATAGTGATCGTAAGGGCGGGAGTTTGGGTGAATTTTCGGAAGCCTCCCGATGAAATCGGGAGGGTTGGCATCTGTGGTTAACCCCACCTGGTATTAATTCAACAGCTGAGCAGGATTTGAACTCAGAACCCTCGGATCCAAAGCCCACCACCCTAACCATTAAGCAACACCAGGCATACATTTTCTGGAAGAAATGGTGCATTATTTGAAAAAAAGTACCAATATTTTTTCCTCGAGACTATGTTTCATTTTGCTTACCCCTCGACCACCCGAAAACTTTCAAGACCTCTCTGGAGCATTCCGGGGACAGGACTCTGTAGCCCAGGCAACCATAATATTGTGGCAATTCATCATTGGATGAACTAAAGATGCCACTTCGGGTTTCGAGCATTAAAAAAAACAAATTACCATTCGAGGAGTTGGCTTGCTGTGAAGATAAGTCTGACCGTAATGCAATTATAAAGTTGCCACCGCCATGGCGGTCAAGAGTCGGAGTCAAGGGTGGCGGGGTGGCTGGCAACGGGATCAGGAGGTCCATGCCATGCGTTATTGCAAGTCAACGTTGGCCCACTGGGACCAATCGGCCAGACTGGTTGCCACAGGGTTATCAGGATCTCCCGTATCAATCGCCTCGTCCCTGGTATGGTGCGGAATTGCTCAATATTCCGTATTCAGGAGCTTTTGCTCCAACAAGTTGATTTGGACTCATTTTCCGGTGAGATGTTTTATGTTTCCCCTTTGTATGCGTTTGTTTATCGAAGAGCTTCGCCTTCCAGCCTAATGGATGAGTCGACAAGAAAATAAGAACGAGCGATTTTGATTGGCCATTGATTTTAGGACTTTGCTTTTCATTTAGGGCTCTTCTGCGTTTCTCTACGTCACAGTGTGTTGCATCACTCGTTTAGAAACTGTTCTTTTTGTGTTAAACTTGAGTACAACTTGCTGGCTGTAATAGTGTGCAGAGGTTAATAGATTCAATAATTTATTATTGGGACATCGGAGCCGGATGCACCATCTCACGTTTCCGCCAATGTACACTCGGTTGGCACACACGTGACAATGCCGACATCTACTGAAACTGGGTAGCAATTTAAACACCCAGAATCGGTGCTTTGACTGTGAATGTGGAAACAAAAACAGAATGCTCCTCTCAAGAAGGAACGGAAGTTCTCTTTACATTCTTCCAACACGACCAAGAGTAGTGCCACGTCCCTTTTAGACTCCTCCAGAATTGTGCTTTCATACGATGACAGCCCGTCTTCCACCGATTTCAACAACTATCTTAACCAGTTATCCTCAATAATTTGCCTAAACTAATCAACTTAGCAGCTTTCTCCTTTCATAGGAAGTGAAATCAATGGATTATTTTGTCATATTAATCAGTTAACAAGACAAATGCATGACTATTGGGTGTGACACGGAACAGCGAATAAATCAAAGCAGGTAAACAGTTTCGCACGAGCAATCGGTTGAAAATTATTTCAGGTTCATCATAAACTAAGTACAGATCACAACTTGATTGTATATTTTGCTCTGGACAAGAAATTGGGCCCAAGTGCTTCTGCTGCCCATGACACTGTAGAGTGTAGATGTGTGTACAAAACAAGCACCTTGACAAAAGTTTAAAAATTAAAAAAAAATTAAAAAAACATGCATCAGACTCCCTCCCACACCCCATCATGCACCAAGCCCTACCACTCCCATCCCTCCTCAATTATGCACCAGCCCCACTTCCATCCCTTCTCGATCATGCACCAACACCACTCCCCACCATATCAAGCATCAGGATCCCTCCCATCCCTCCTCTATCATGCATCAGGCTCCCTTCCACACCCCATCATGCACCAAGCCCTACCACTCCCATCCCTCCTCAATTATGCACCAGCCCCACTCCCATCCCTTCTCGATCATGCACCAACACCACTCCCCACCATATCAAGCATCAGGATCCCTCCCATCCCTCCTCTATCATGCATCAGGCTCCCTTCCACACCCCATCATGCACCAAGCCCCACCACTCCCATCCCTCCTCTATCATGCACCAGGCTCACCCCACACCCTCCATCATGCAGCAGACTCACCCACACCCAATCACACACCAAACTCCCTCACTCCCTCCCTCTATTACATATCTGTGTCCCACTCCACCCTGCTCTTCCTCAGAAGTCACAATTTAACAACAACAACAAAAAACATTTTCGCTGAGACACAGCAAGAAGGGCAGAGTTGCTCACCGGACTTTGTAGAGCTGCTTGCAACAATGTAGTGACAACAGCTGGACTGAGAGGACCGCAGGAGGCAAGGGCTGGAAGGAAATAAAAATAAGTAACAGAGCGAGGTAACAATCACAGGAATTTACACGTTTCACAGCAGGAACATCTGTGGGCAAATTTACCGTTAGTTCAATGAGTACGTATCAAAGCTTTGAACAGCCTTGGCGGAATAATGGCGAGAGGGTCCGCTCTGAGTCTGGGAGGTCGGCGGTTCAACCAATTCCTAGTCATACCAAACACTTTGGGACATCATATTACCATCCTCAGGGAAATCATATTAAAAAGGATAGAACAAGAAGAAGAACAAGAAGAACAAGAAGAACAAGAAGAACAAGAGGAACAAGAAGAACAAGAAGAACAAGAAGAACAAGAAGAACAAGAAGAACAACAACAAGAAGAAGAAGAACAAGAACAAGAACAAGAACAAGAACAACAACAAAAACAAAGGTGCACATTTCAGGAAACCCTGATCCAGTGAACACTGCCAAAATGTATACTAATCTGGGTAGAAATTGCATCAAATTTGAAACGATGAGAGATAAAGTTGGCTGGAAGGTGAAGAAAAACTGTGACACTGATTTGGAAAATAATCCACCGATCCAAGAAACGTACCGATACTTTTCAAAAATAAATAAATAAATAAATAAATAAATACATAGATTTGTTTGCCATTATTGACAAACTGTTAAAGTTAATCGTTGCTCATCAAAGCTCGTGAATGGTTAACAGTTCATTTGATTGTGGGGGAGGCACAGATTGGACATTGTACTCAGTTACCTTTGGGGGTATCGCCAAGTCCGATGGAGAGATCCGGAGGAGTAGGAATGGGATCAGGGAGCAACGGTAAGATGGAAGGACCTCGCTAGGAATGGAAGGAAGGTACAAAACGGAGTCGTTTTCATTACAAATCGATGCAAATGGAGGGCTGCGAGTGAAATATGATGAGGAACGCTTCAAAACGATTCGTACCATACCATGTGGTACGTGTATCGATTTTACATCAACGCAAGTTAAGACGTGCATCAATTCTTCTGGTCAACGGTCAAAACCCAAGGTGCCTTGGGCTGAAAATTACAAAGGGTTCCATTTTCCAAAATCAGAAATATTTAAGCTTATTTAACACATACTTTTGGGGAATGAGAGCAAAAATCTTGGCTCATGGAAAAGCAAAGTCAAAGAGGCCATGAAGGCAATGTACTGACAGAAGGGCAATTGGTGGATGTAACAAGCAATGTCATGAAAGGAAGGAAGAGAGAAGAAATAAAAGAGGAAATGGTTACCTGGAGGTAAGAGGGTTGGGTTGGGGAGAGGGGGGCGGGGGGGGGGGTAATGGTAACACAAAAGATCACGGGTAGGAGAGAGGACGACATGAGAGGCTGGTGTACTGCCTGCTTGAAGTCCAAGAGGGAAGAGTGTGATTGAACAGCCTTAGGAAGTTTCACAAACAGGATAAAATCAGAACAAAAGAGTGAAGGTGTGCCTGCAGCCTGTATTTTAAAGGTTTAACCAAGGGGAGGTGAATGGAAGAGCTGGGGAGGGTTGAGACAGCAAGAGAGAGTGAGACCAGAGGAGAGATCGTTAAAAAATAAAAATAAACCAGAGGCCACCAACCTGTCTACGATGCAAGATGAACAGGCCTTTTACTTCAACCTTTTCATGGGACATTCAAATAATAAGGCCTTGAAATACAAGAGAGAGGGAGAGGGAGAGGCAGAGAGGCAGAGAGAGAGAAAGTTGGGGTGCCAGCCCACAAGAGGGAGCAGCAATCCATTGAGCTGCGTGCAATCGCCTAGTAGACTGAGGCAGGTCAGGTATGGGAGCATGCGCCGGAGCAGCGCACCGCTGCATGCACTTTCCGCCGGTACTCCAGGGGCCTCAGTCTGGCCATCCCACATGCGGACGCCTGGCCCATCCCCATCTCCTTGAGATGCTGATCAACCTGCTGCAACCACAAGGCACGTGGTGCCTCGGATTTGCCAAGGAAAGACTTGGATTAATGGAGGATGATTAACAGTCTGGAGCTTGCTTTGGAAGCAACTTTGCAATGTGGTTGGATGCAGGAAGGTCCTGACTAATGGGTGAGGCTGAGAGGTTGAAAGGACTAAATCTCTGAGTAGCTGACCATGGAAATGGAGAGTGGATCTGTTTGACAATCTTTTTGAGTGATAGGGTGACGGTGAGATTTTCCAGGATTGAAGGACATGTTCCGTGAATTAGACCAGCTGCCATCTTCCCAGCAGAGGAATGGGGATACTGAACGATACAATATGAAGTCTTCCACAACAAGTAAGAAAGGTTTTTCCAGAGCATCACAGAGGTTGTTAACATAAATGAGCAACAAGAATGGGCCCAAAACACTGCCTGGGATGACTGCAGCCTCCACTGGGACAGGAGCGGTTCCATGGATAGCAACGCAACAACTGTGCCGAGTGGAGGAAGTTAGAAAGCCACTCGTAAAGGCGGCCCTTTATATGAACTTTTCTGGAGCATCACTTGGTTCCTCCAAAGACCCAAGGGGGGGGGGGAGTACAGCCATATTTTATATAGTCTGGCATTTTCCACAAGCCATGTAACGTTCCTTCTTTTCTCTTGTTTGCCACGTGGCATATACCATATAAAGGGGACTTTTCTATGCCCCTGGAATTTTTCCCCAAGCATACAAATTTGATTTCACAATGTAGAAAACTGACTTGTGCTTTGAAAAACAGTGACACTTGTTATATACCTCCAGGGTCCAAATATCTGTTACTATGAGGCTTTCAGAAAAGTACTTTTCAAGTTCAAATTAAAATTTTCATCATTAAAGGAATGAGAACAAAGTTTGTTTTTACTTTAATCTATGGTTCTTGGTGTGAGAAATCCATGATAGTTTCCCTTAAAGTGCCTGTTAGCCCCACCTTGCTTTGCGCTGCTATAACAGCAGCCAGGCAGCTGGGTCCTGGAACACCAGGACAGCAGAAAGCAGCCATCAAATCAACCCCTACACCTGGACCAATGTCCCCGGATGACCGCTTGTTGCCACCATCAGGCTTGCAAAAGACTCTGAACAGTTCACCAGACCCAAGGGATGTCCAGGCCTTTTCAGCAAGCTGCCATGTAGGGAACTCGGCGACAGCTAGGCCTTTACCGCAGACCTCAGCAGCCTGGAAAAAAAAAAACGGCTTGGTAATCAAGGTGGAACAAAGTTCAACAACAGTAGTTTTCATTTTTTATAAATAATTATGGGAGGGGTCAGTGGAGGAGGGGGGGTGAGATTGTGGAACAGCGAGACAAAATCACAGCACCTGGCAGTAAGTTGGTGTGTTGTCAGCAGGGAAGAGTGAAGTGAGTGCCATGGGGGTGCGAAGGGAGGGTGGGAGAGGGGACAGCAGCAAGCACGAGGAATGCTGGTTCTCCTCAGAAAGAGTCGTCGTGTCGGCCCAAGATATCTGGATCTGTAAACTTCCAGCCACAGACACTGGTGTCTTTTCACCCATGAGAGCAGCATGTGCTCTACTTGCTCCATCCCTCTTCATGAACTCCACAAATCCATAACCCTAGCAGATGGGGGGGGTTAAATCAAACAAAAACAACATGACTTAGCGAGGCAAAAGGCACTCCAAAGGAGTGCATGAGTGAAAATTGGGTGTTAGAGTTAATAAAAACACCCCTTTTAAAGATAATTAACGACCATATTTAATAATTTCCTTTATCAGGCACATCCTTGGACACCTCGTTCTTGATGGGGTCCTTAAGGCACATCCTGGGTTACCTCACTGGGGTCTTAATTCACCATTTTTTTGGCCTGGTCAACAATGCCTCGAGTTGGAACAGGCTGCAATGGTTTAGTCATGATAAAGCACTGAAATTTTTCCGCCCCACTTTCCACAATGTCATCATCCAATGCTTGTTCATCACAGCGACAAATCGCTGGAGACATCACTTTTGCAAGCGCTTTAGTTTTGTAATTAGGAGCTTGGAGTGATTTTATGCATTATATGATGTGATTTTCCACGATCTACTCTCACGGACCAATTTAAGTACATCATCCAAATATAATTTGAGTTTGGAGGATTGGATCACATGAACTAAACTCGAAAACTGCAGTGAAATCTGAAAGTGTAAAGAAATCGGCGATGTTTAGTTTTTTGCGTGTATGTCTCATTATCAATCAACTCGCTATCGCTTGCCAAGGAAGTCGTTCCTGATCAACCATTTAATTGGAGTGCTTGCTCGAGTGCTTAGGCCACTTGGCAATCGCCCTATAGTCGATAGCGGTACAGTTCATGTCCCAATCAGGATGTACATTCGGCAGTTGGTACAAGGTAGAGGTACATATGGGTAGATTTGGATCTGTAAAAGGACTCTCCATGGGTGTGTGAATGCCTGCATGTTTACTCACAGGCGCCGTGATGGAAAAGTTCTCGTGACTGTTTCAAAAGCAATTGGTTATTCTATGACTGGCGTACTTTACAAAGGTTATATGGTTTCTGTTTGTGAGTTTCAAAGCAAAATATATTTGATAACACCCGATTTCTGAGCTGTTTGCCATACTAACGTTTCCTAAATTACAGAGCCAAATTTTTTCCACCCATCACACGCTGCTGTTTACAAAGATTAGGAGTTTCAATAAATCTCCTTGAAAGGTCTACCATTCAATGCTTTTTTATTTTTTTTTAGTATTTGTTTATTGAAATTCCCCTAAAACAAGAGTAAAAGCTACTCAAGGTTTTTGGGTTGTACGCAGTACATGCTGTAGTCGGTAAACACATTGACTCCAATCTGCTGATTCCGACCAAGCACCAACATATTGTGTGTGGTCTGGGTCTCCCTCTCTCTACCCCTACAACCTGTCTGCCCCCAGGGGGTGTTTATATTATGACTGGTAGAAAATGGATTTCAGACATTATTTTGTTTCCATCTTCACTCTTATTCTGTGCAGAATCATTTTGATGAAACGGTATGAATCGTAATTAACGCTCCACCGCACATCTACCTTCCCTCTCACCACCCCTCCTCACTCCTCTTTCCTCTTTCCTCCTCCACCTCGACACTATCTCAGTATTTCTGTCAGCAAAGCGACTGGTAGTATTTGGTGTGTGTGTGTGTTTTTTATATATATATATATATATATATATATATATATATATATATATATATATATATATATATATATATATATATATATATATATCACCCCTTATAAAGGGAAGAGGAGGAGAAGAAGAATGATGTGCCCACTTTCATCATTATTATTATTATTGCCATTACCATAATCATTTCAAGAGTTTGTAATGAATAGACAAGTCTGTGCAGACAAACAGACAGATCCAAATGAAATATCCTCTCCTCTGGAAAGGGGAATGAACTCAAACAAAACATGCAACTATTTTATGGGGGATTTCTGAGGAAGGAAAAATTAGAATTTCAATTTATATGATTGCGAGGGTTTTCCCACCAAACCAAAAGTATGAATTCAAAAACACAAACGAATATTCATGACATTTCTCCCAGCTACATTCACAAATATTCACGACATTTCTCCCTGTTACATTTACAAATACAAATATTCACGACATTTCTCCTTGTTACATTTACAAATTCAAATATTCATGACATTTCTCCGTTACATTCACAAATATAAACATTCACGACATTTCTCCCAGTTACATTTACAAATTCAAATATTCACGACATTTCTCCCTTACATTTACAAATATAAACATTCACGACATTTCTCCCTGTGACATTTACAAATACAAATATTAATGACATTTCGCCCTGTTGCATTCACAAATATAAACATTCATGACATTTCTCTGTTACACTCACAAATACAAATATTCACGACATTTCTCCCCGTTACATTCACAAATACAAATATTCACGACATTTCTCCCCGTTACATTCACAAATACAAATATTCACGACATTTCTCCCCGTTACATTCACAAATACAAATATTCATGACATTTCTCCGTTACACTCACAAATACAAATATTCATGACATTTCTCCCCGTTACATTCACAAAAAAAAACATTTCTCCGTTACACTCACAAATACAAATATTCACAACATTTCTCCCCGTTACATTCACAAAAAAAAAAATTTCTCCGTTACACTCACAAATACAAATATTCACAACATTTCTCCCCGTTACATTCACAAATACAAATATTCATGACATTTCTCCGTTACACTCACAAATACAAATATTCATGACATTTCTCCCCGTTACATTCACAAAAAAAAACATTTCTCCGTTACACTCACAAATACAAATATTCACAACATTTCTCCCCGTTACATTCACAAATACAAATATTCATGACATTTCTCCATTACATTCACAAATACAAACAAAAAAGGATGCTTGGAACTACAAAACTACAATGTAGACATAAACAAAGACATAAGGACATTACCATAAAACAGACTAAAAAGGAAACCATAAAGCTTTTCGAAGTGCTCTCTTCAGATGAAATTCGCACAAAGTGAATGAGGTAAGGAAGAACACCAGTTTAATAGACATCTATCAACAAAGTCAACTCCGATTGGATGTTCTCAACTGATGGTCATCACCTCCCAACGGTCTTGGTGGGAGGAGCCTGTACAGTGTTCATCTCTCCAATATTAGAGGTTGCAGATTGTGAGGCAGAGCACCTAAGGCTGTTAGGCTGTTGCAGAATCCTCTTCATCAATATCTGTGATCGTGAGACGAGTACGTGTTCCTCTTCTTCGTTGCACAAATAAGCAAAGTGAGTGGACAAACTCTTTTTGCTGACATAACATCAGGTCCATGGAATAGATGAATGTCGCTTCTGGTATTCAGAGATGTGTTATACTTCGTCCTCTACTCAATATATTCAATGCATTTTGATGGTGGACGAGTTGGAAAGATGACAAGAACAAGCCGAATACATTTTGGTTCAGGTCCGGATGCAGATCCAGCTGAACAGTGGGATACAAAACAAAACTGTTCAGCCTGGCAGAGGTACGCCCTCTACCGAGTGCAGTCCGAGTTTCTCCGTTTCATTAAGAAATACAAAATATGTGTCATTTCTCCTTGTTACATTCACAAACAAGTACAAACATTCTTGTTACTCTCAAACCTCAGAGACATTTTATGACATTTTGTTGTTGTTGCAATATTGTTACAGTTTTCTGTTAAATTCCTTAAATTTGGAGAAGAGAAACAAATCTTGTTAAATTAAGCACTCCCAATTCCACAGCTGTGCTATTAATAGTTATCATTTGCATGATTACATGGAAATCAACACAGCTAAAGCATACACACATTCACGGAATAGTCTTTGTGAAGTTGATTTAGAGGTTGTTTTTCTTTTAATAACCCCAAAAGAATGACTGGAATCCCTTCCATTTCATCTTAAGGTGAATAAAAAACAATAGATTGGGTCATATTATTATTCTTAAGATCGATCATGAAACTTGAAAGAAAATGCTGTATTTTTGACCATATTTTGTCCCTATTCGGTCTTGCCTCTTACCATCAAAATTATATAAAGCATGCACAGGATCTTCAATGAGCATGAGACAGAAAAACAATCAATGAAAAGGTGTTGAAAAATCGTAAAACGAAAAGAAAATAGAATTCGACACAAATGCATCAACGGATATTCCTCCACCTGCGTTCGAAGTCACGCCACTTACATTTGATTTCAATTGAAAGTCAAAAGAAAAATTAAAGGTCACATGGTAGAGAGTGTGTGATAACTGACAGAAGCACAAACGATCCGAAAACATAACTCCTCCGGCCTTGAGCTGTGGAGTCATAATTATCATCACCTTGCTGTGCCCCGTCTCTGGACTGTAAACGATCCAGCAGCGCTCCAGCCCTCCGTACGGACGCACAAGCTCCTTGAAGCACTTCTGAGAAAGTGACGGAGGGAGACCCGTGATGCACAGGAGAGCATCAGTGGAATGCAGCAAAATCGAAATTTGTTTGCCGCAAAGATTAGCCGATTGAAGGAAAGACAGTGCCTCCTTTGCTTCCTCCCCCGATCCCAAAGTGACAAATGCTGGGAGGAATAGTGAGAAATGAAGAACAGACATTAGCAAAGTTTCCAATAATTGCACTGAAATGCCTCGAATGAGTGGTGACAAACAGATAAGTTGAGACGGTGAAAGGAAAGCGTAGGAGGGTGAAGTATTATTAAAAAGACTTCGTCCACGTAATCATCTAATCTAAAATAATCAGTATTTATAATAAAATGCTAGTGCTTTAAATGACTGTTTATCGCAAAGGCAAAGCCAAGAAAAGATAATTTTGAGACAAGCATTGAAAGAGGCAAATCGATGACACGCAGGAATGATACTGAGTAAGACGAAAGGAGGGAGGAGGGGAGGTTGAAGATTAGTGTGAAGATGAAGAGGAACTAATGGAGGGATAAGAGGAGGAGGGAGAGAGAGGAGGGGGGGAGAAAGGAGGGGGAGAGAGAGGATGGGGGGGAGAGAGAGAGGATGGGGGGGAGAGAGAGGATGGGGGAGAGAGAGAGAGGATGGGGGGGGAGAGAGAGAGAGGATGGGGGGAGAGAGAGAGAGAGGATGGGGGAGAGAGAGAGGATGGGGGGAGGAGAGAGGATGGGGGAGGAGAGAGAGGATGGGGGAGGAGAGAGAGAGGATGGGGGGAGGAGAGAGGATGGGGGGGAGGAGAGAGAGGATGGGGGAGGAGAGAGAGGATGGGGGAGGAGAGAGAGGATGGGGGGAGAGAGAGGATGGGGGGAGAGAGAGGATGGGGGGAGAGAGAGGATGGGGGGGAGAGAGAGGATGGGGAGGGTGAGAGAGGATGGGGGGTGAGAGAGGATGGGGGGTGAGAGAGGATGGGGGTGAGAGAGGATGGGGGGTGAGAGAGGATGGGGGGTGAGAGAGGATGGGGGTGAGAGAGGATGGGGGAGAGAGAGGATGGGGGGAGAGAGAGGATGGGGGGGAGAGAGAGGATGGGGGGAGAGAGAGGATGGGGGGGAGAGAGAGGATGGGGGGGAGAGAGAGAGGATGGGGGGGAGAGAGAGGATGGGGGGGAGAGAGAGAGGATGGGGGGAGAGAGAGGATGGGGGGGAGAGAGAGAGGATGGGGGGGAGAGAGAGGATGGGGGGGAGAGAGAGGATGGGGGGAGAGAGAGGATGGGGGAGAGAGAGGATGGGGGGGAGAGAGAGGATGGGGGTGGGGAGAGAGGATGGGGGGGAGAGAGGATGGGGGGGGGAGAGAGAGAATGGGGGTGGAGAGAGAGGAGATGGGGGGAGAGAGAGGATGGGGGGGAGAGAGAAGATGGGGGGGAGAGAGAGGATGTGGGGGAGAGAGAGGATGGGGGGGAGAGAGAGGATGGGGGGTGAGAGAGAGGATGGGGGGTGAGAGAGAGGATGGGGGGTGAGAGAGAGGATGGGGGGTGAGAGAGAGGATGGGGGGGAGAGAGGATGGGGGGAGAGAGAGGATGGGAGGGGAGAGAGAGGATGGGGGGGGAGAGAGAGGATGGGGGGGAGAGAGAGAAGATGGGGGGGGAGAGAGAGAGGATGGGGGGGAGAGAGAGGATGGGGGGGGAGAGAGAGGATGGGGGGAGAGAGAGGATGGGGGGGGGAGAGAGAGGATGGGGGGAGAGAGGATGGGGGGAGAGAGAGGATGGGGGGGAGAGAGAGGATGGGGGGGAGAGAGGATGGGGGAGAGAGAGGATGGGGGAGAGAGAGGATGGGGGGGGAGAGAGAGGATGGGGGGGGAGAGAGAGGATGGGGGGAGAGAGAGAGGATGGGGGGGAGAGAGAGAGAGGATGGGGGGGAGAGAGAGGATGGGGGGGAGAGAGAGGATGGGGGGGGAGAGAGAGATGGGGGGGAGAGAGAGGATGGGGGGGAGAGAGAGGATGGGGGGGGAGAGAGAGGATGGGGGGAGAGAGAGGATGGGGGGAGAGAGAGGATGGGGGGGAGAGAGAGGATGGGGGGGGAGAGAGAGGATGGGGGGAGAGAGAGAGGATGGGGGGGGAGAGAGAGGATGGGGGGGGAGAGAGAGGATGGGGGGAGAGAGAGGATGGGGGAGAGAGAGGATGGGGGGGAGAGAGAGGATGGGGGGGAGAGAGAGGATGGGGGGAGAGAGAGGATGGGGGGGAGAGAGAGGATGGGGGGGGAGAGAGAGGATGGGGGGAGAGAGAGGATGGGGGGAGAGAGAGGATGGGGGGAGAGAGAGGATGGGGGGGAGAGAGAGGATGGGGGGAGAGAGAGGATGGGGGGAGAGAGAGAGAGGATGGGGGAGAGAGAGGATGGGGGGAGAAGGAGAGGAGGGAAGAGGAGAGGGGGAAGAGAAGAAGAGGGGGAGGAGAAGAAGAGGAGGAGGAGAAGAAGACGGGGAGGAGAAGAAGAGGGGGAGGAGAAGAAGAGGGGGAGGAGAAGAAGAGGGGGAGGAGAAGAAGAGGGGGAGGAGAAAGAGAAAAACATGGAAAGCAAGAGGGCATGACAGAAAATAAGAGAGAGATAGAATAGTGTATTTGAAGACAAATATCTGGACAGAGGTAGACAAAAGCTTGAAGAAAAAGAAGACATGAGAAAGACAAATATACACATAAATATACAAATAAACAGACAGATTTGGTTACATACCAACTCCTTTGTTCCTATTGATGAAGAGGTACCTTATATCAAACCCATCCAGGAGCTCTCTCAGCTCCTAAACCACAGGAGAGATGGAAAGGAGATAGGAAGAAAGAGAGGAAGACGCAAGCAAGTTCGATATAGGAGAGAAGGAAAGCAGGAAGTCAAGAAGATGCCATTTGAGGATTGAGGAATTAATTGTCAGAATGCAGTTGGAGAAGAAAAACAGGAAGAAGATGGTGATTGTTGGTAGGGAAGAATGGGGAAAAAAAATGGGAGAGAAAAATTAATTGAGCAACATAAAAGTATTTTATCTGTCAAAACAAAAACTCATGAAAAAACGTTTTTATCATGTACAAGTCATGTCAAGTGATATTGTATTTATTTCATTTGGTATGTTGATCAGTCATAGCTTTGGGAAGATGACAGCATTGAACAAGATTAATAACCTGCCTTTCACTGTAAACCAATGGCTGGAGTTCAGTCACAAAGAAGTGTAAGTAAGTGAGTAAACAAAGTAGGTATAAAAAGCTTGAGGATTTTTTGACACGCATGATATTTATTCCCAAAAATGTCAGAGAAAGAAAGACTGGTCATTTTAACGAGATGCAAGGAAACGAGTGTACAGGTAAAACTCAAACAACACGTGTGCGAATACAAATGGACTTTGAACATGCTGGCCGAAGCGCTCGGGATATCCTGCCAATGGGGGACAACAAATACATCAAGCGCTTCAACAACTCCGAGGCAACATCGCCCCATGCACCGTGCTGGCTCATGGACGCTGAGAAGCTCTCTCGTTTTGCAGAACAAAGCAGGAGGGCACAATCTCATTGTCCTTGGCCCTTGTCCACTATTTGTACCATCATCATTTCAATTACCGCACTATCTTGGACAGAAGACAGGAATGAACTGAAGGCACGACATGAGTTTACTAATGGTGAGCCGTTTAAGTACATGATATTGGTTCACGAAAAAATAAGTGACCACTATATTCGTTATTGGTGTGTGTGTGTTGGGTAGTCGATCTACCCAACACACACTCAAAAAAAGTCAGAAAAAAAAACAAAAAAAAAATTGAGATTTTTTTTTTTCTACCCTTATTATCAGTATTTCCGTCGATATGTTTGTCTGTCTGTCTGTCCCTCTGTCTGTCTGTTCGGTCCAGTGCTCCATCAATACAATGGCGATTTCGATGAAACTTGGTTGGTAGGTTCATACCATGACATAGTTGTGTGCAAATGAGAACCGTTGCTTTGGACCCATCCGTTGCCAAGCAACGGGACTTTGAAATTTTTGAAAAAAGCATAAAAAAATTAATTTTTTCGAAAAAAAAATAAAATAAAAAAATAATCGGGCCACGAGCAACTGTGGGCAGTACATTCAGCCATATTGTGAAACATTTCCAGCCGGATCCTATGAAAACTGTCGGAGAAGATACACTTTGAATGAACCCTGGTCGAAAACAATGAAAAAACGAAGTTCGTTATATCTCAGAGACTATGAGTCAGATATACATGAAACTGGTATGGGAGGTTCATGGTATGTCCTAGTTACGTGTGAGAAAGAACCGTTGCTATGGACCCCTCCGTTGCCTAGCAACGGCCGAAAAACCTCTAAATGTGGGGGGATTTTAATGAAAAAACAATCTGCAGCATTAACCCTTGAAGCAAGAATCATGAATTTTCTTGTGCTTAATCCTCAGGTCATTCCCCAGAGAACGGGCCCATCGCGTCAGGTTCTATTTGGTAGACGACTACCCATGTCCGCCTACCGGCTTGTCTGTCTGTCTGTCCCGAGCATAGCTCCGTGGGTTTTGATCCGATCCTGATAAAATTTTGGTGGGAGGTTTATATCATGATCTCGTTGTGTTTTCCTGAGAATGGGCGTGGTGCACCCATTATGGGCGGAGCCACGCCCAAAAAACGTGTTTTTAGAGGGTAACCGATTTCAATTTGCATCTTCTCTGTGGGGGTTTGTCGAATCTGACAGGGGTTTCGGTATTTGGTTAGCCCAATGGCACCTGCATAGCCCCACGGAGGTCAATTTTTCATTTTCGTCCCAAGGTCAAGGTCACGAACTGAGAAAATTGTGAATTTTCACATAAAAATGCATCTCCTCTGAGGGGGGTTGTCGAATCTGGCTGGGATTTCGGTATTTGGTTAGCCCAATGGCACCTGCATAGCCCCACGGAGCTCGATTTTTCATTTTCGTCCCAAGGTCAAGGTCACAAGGTCACGAACTTAGAAAATTGCGAATTTTGACAAAAAATCATACGACCGCCAAAACTTTGAGAGCTTGGTTGACAATATTTTTTATGCATAATCTTGAGGTCATTCCCCACCTAAAGTCTTGAAACCATTTTGCTCTATCTCGAACACCTTGCCCATGGCGCCCCCTTCAAGTTTGTTTTTACGCTGATTTCATCAAAGTATGGATAATCCGAGGAGTGCGAAATGCCATATAGCCTATATGACATTATATTGTTCCTGGAATGTTCCAGAGGAAGTTTTGCACCAAAGGTCATAATCCCTTGACCTTTGACCTTTAAAGGCCACAAAGGTCAAATTTTCAAAGTTGTGGGAATCGAACAGGGTTTTCGACCTTCTTCGATGAACTGACTCCAATAAGCTATAGCATGTATCCTGTTCCCTTATTTTAATGTCCACAGCATTGTTTTGTGACCTTTCAAGGTTATGCAAAGGTCAAATTTTGAAAGTTTTTGAACGAAACGGGGTTTTCGACATTTTGCAGCTAATAACCTGTCACTCGTACCACATCATGTTGATAATTTTTATAACTTGGTCAAAAATTATCACATTGTCTCATCCTTGACTTCTGAAACAATCTACATCGTCAAATACCGCTCGTGAACCATCGTGGTCTTCAGACTTGTATTTAACTGCGCTCACAGATACTACAAAAGAAAGCTGCTCTATTCAAGACAATTACATTCGTTTGGACAGAAAATGTTCACCTATTAAGCCACTCCTCCTTGTTGGTCACAATGGCAGAGGCAAAAAGAGTTTTGAAACAAGTGCACATTTGAGGGAGAGAAAGGGGAGGGGAGGGGGAGGGTGAGGAGTTGAAAAACTCCAGAAATTAATTTTTTTATTTCAGGAAAACTTTTCAACTCCCCTCATTTGAACAATTCTATACACTATGGAGAGAAGAGAAGATAAAAGGACATTTCAAAAAGTGTGTTCTACATATACCAATCGACACAAAAAGTTCTTTACCTCGATAAATCCGCACCAGCAGGTGGGTGAACTCCAAACCTGACTTGAATTCAAATCAAAGCAAAAGAAGCAACTCAAAACTCCGAAGATGCTCGGTACACAACACGATAACTTTTACTGGCCGTGATGTACACACTGTGTACTGGATTATATACACCCCCTCAAACCTCTTCCACACTCCTTCCCATTTATAATCTCCTTCAAAAAAGAGAAACATTCACCAAAGTCCCTCCCTCCACAAACTATGCCTACTTGACACACCATTCTATATCCGTAAACAATCAGAAACCTTGTGAAACCGAGCAACCGTTAAACAGAGGTTAACGTCCAACCACATCAAAACAGCCTGTCCCTTCTCTGCCTCCGCCGACGAAGTCGCCTGTGGCATTATGTTTTCAGTCCGTCCGTCCGTCCGTGATAGGTTTTTGTTTCCACGATGACTTCAGAACGGCTGAGGGATCAAAGTCGAACTTGGTACGTGTAATGATGTAAAGAAGAACCCATTCGATTTTGGGGTCAAAAGGTCAAAGGTCATGTTCGGCAAGAATGTTGTTACCGTACGAACTTGTGAACCAGTGATGAGATTTAAACCAAACTTGATGTAAGTGGAGAGTATAATGCAACGATTAACTGATTGGATGGCGGCATCAAGAGGTCAAAGGTCAGAGTTCATGATGTTTTCCATTACCGTGACAACTTAAGATCGGATGAAGGGATCGAAGTCAAACTCGGTAAAAGTATGTATAATGATGCACACAAACCGAGTAGATTATGGGGTCAAGAGGTCAAAGGTCAGAGGTCGTGTCAGGTTAAAAATGTGATATTTGAGAACAGCTAAAAGGATTTAAATCAGACTTGCTGCAAGTACGTATCATGATGTAATAATGCGGGTGGAGACGTACCTGTCAGCATCGCGAGGTCGAAGAGTGCCGTTCTAGTTACTCTAAAACTCCACTTTGAGCACAAAGAGTACCCGGTCATGACATGACAAACAACTCACTCCACATTGAACCATAGATCTACAAGCGTACCATACACCACCGAACAAACACATGTGAAGAACACGTTACACAAACCATCATCTACAGGAGCTTGAAACATGGACTTGCGTTGCACACAGACTGCACAAGCCTCACTGGTATGCGAGACGTATACTCATAAGCAACGTTAAAAGCTTGTCTGCATTATCCAAATGTATCCATACTCGCAAACTTTCCTTTGGCAAAATATCGAACACGCTTCTTCCAAACACAACCACACAAACCAGTCCTCTTCCCTTCTCAGAATTTGTTCCAATGACAAGGAACAGGAAAGTTGCATGTTGTAGCAATGGTAGTAGTAGTCGTAGTAGTAGTAGTATAACTCGAACTGCCGCTAATAACTGTGAGCAGTTCTGCCGGGTACCGAACGGCACCCATTCTCATGACAATGCCATCCCACACCGCCAGTTGCAATGACGATGCCATCCCTTTTCAGCATTTTCAATGAAACGATATTTATCTCATGGCGAGTCAATCCCAAGAACTGCCACTTGCAACTATGGACAATGCTTCCAATGTGGCACTGACAAAACTACAAGCCACAAGGAATAAAGTTGGATAGGTATGACATCATAGTTCACATGGTTTGGGAGTCATATTGGATTGAAGGAAAACATTTTAAAACATTTTTCTCCGAAACCACTTAACCAAAGATGTTGTAGTTATCAAAATTTATCCCCGTGAGAACTCAATGATATAGCAAAAGTTTCGCATCGATTAGTTTGGCGGTTTGACGGAAGTAGGCTCCGTTGGTATCGATATACTGGTGGGCTCACACCTGTGTAAATAAATAAATATTTATATAGAGGTTACAAAAATACACAATGGTCCAATGGTCCATTACGTAACGACACTGTATCTGATGTACACATCATTGACAGCAATTTGTTTATAGTCGTCCATCGTTTTCCCCTTTTATAAGAACGGATATTTTACTTCCAACTTCAACTTGGAATAAAAATGATTTTGTTTCAAGGGAAGATCAGTACTGGTAATTGGCACAGGACAGGGTCCATCACCATCGCAAATCACCACGTTGGTATGACAACACAAGGACACGACATGTGCAAACAACGCGTGTAAACATTGCGACGCGACACGATGTGTAAACATCACGACACGACACGTGTAAACATCATCGCGACGCGTGGTAAACATCGAGACGCATGTAAACATCGCGGTGCAGCGCGTGGTAAACATCGCGACGCGTGGTAAACATCGCGACGCGTGGTAAACATCGCGACACTTGTAAACATCGCGGTGCAGCGCGTGGTAAAGATCGCAGCGCGTGAAACATCGCGACGCGTGGTAAACATCGCGATACGTGTAAACATCACGACACTTGTAAACATCGCGGTGCAGCGCGTGGTAAAGATCGCAGTGCGTGAAACATCGCGACGCGTGGTAAACATCGCGATACGTGTAAACATCGCGACACGACACGACGACACGTGTAAACATCCTTTCCGGACACAGTTTCTCGACTCGGATGTAAACGAGGTGCAGACAGTGTGGTCCCTCAGAGGGGCCTCTGAGAGTCATGACGGATACAAACACAAGGGACGCGTGGTGAACGTCGCGGCGCGTGGCGTGGCGAACGTCGCGTGGCGCGGCGAACGTCGCGGCGCGTGGCGTGGCGAACGTCGCGTGGCGCGGCGAACGTCGCGGCGCGTGGCGCGGCGAACGTCGCGGAGCGTGGCGCGGCGAACGTCGCGGCGCGTGGCGCGGCGAACGTCGCGACGCGTGGCGCGGCGAACGTCGCGACGCGTGGCGCGGCGAACGTCGCGGCGAACGTCGCGACGCGTGGCGCGGCGAACGTCGCGACGCGTGGCGCGGCGAACGTCGCGACGCGTGGCGCGGCGAACGTCGCGACGCGTGGCGCGGCGAACGTCGCGACGCGCGGCGCGGCGAACGTCGCGACGCGCGGCGCGGCGAACGTCGCGCGGTGTGGTAAGCATCGCGCGGTGTGGTAAGCATCGCGCGGTGTGGTAAGCATCGCGCGGTGTGGTAAGCATCGCGCGGTGTGGTAAGCATCGCGCGGTGTGGTAAGCATCGCGCGGTGTGGTAAGCATCGCGCGGTGTGGTAAGCATCGCGCGGTGTGGTAAACATCGCGCGGTGTGGTAAACATCGCGCGGTGTGGTAAACATCGCGAGTGTGGTAAACATCGCGCGGTGTGGTAAACATCGCGCGGTGTGGTAAACATCGCGCGGTGTGGTAAACATCGCGCGGTGTGGTAAACATCGCGCGGTGTGGTAAACATCGCGCGGTGTGGTAAACATCGCGTGGTGTGGTAAACATCACGTGGTGTGGTAAACATCACGTGGTGTGGTAAACATCACGTGGTGTGGTAAACATCACGCGGTGTGGTAAACATCACGTGGTGTGGTAAACATCACGCGGTGTGGTAAACATCACGTGGTGTGGTAAACATCGCGCGGTGTGGTAAACATCGCGCGGTGTGGTAAACATCACGCGGTGTGGTAAACATCACGTGGTGTGGTAAACATCCTTTCCAGACAGTTTCTCGACTCGGATCGAAACGAGGTGCAGAGCGTGCGGTCCCTCAGAGGGGTCTGTGCGAGTCATGACGGACACAAACACAACAAGGGAACCAAGACCGTCCAAAGGGAACCAAGACCGTCCAAAGGGAGGTGTAAACGAGGTGTTGGCCCGAAATCCCACCGACTAACGGGTTCCACCTTTGTGACCGATCCACAGGGGAACTGCAAGGGTCCTCGGTAAATGGCACACCTCCACCAGGTAACACCTGATCCATGAGAACATCCCGGGTGCTCCGCGTGTTTGAAACATCATGGTTTCCAGTACTAGACCGTTCCTGTCCCGATCTCTCAACGGTGAAGAATCATTTAAAAAATTAAATAATTCTCTCATCCAGATTCGGATCTTCACCGAAATCGACTCGATTCTTCCTCGTCCCACTCCCAACCTGTCCACCAAGTTTCATCCGAATCCGTGTGCACACAGACAAACAAACAAACAAACAAACGTGTAAACATCACCTCCTTCACCCTCGGTGATGGCGGAAACAAACCGAACACGAACGCACGAACGCACACACCTCTTCCTTCACGTCGGGATCCACGTTTTTCAGAATCAATTTCCGCCTGTTTTGCATCTCTCTCAAACTCTCGTCAACACGCTCAGACACCTCGGCCGAATGGAGCGCCTGCTTGGAGTGCATCCCACTGGCCGAACACAAAGACGAGCCCCGAGCGACCGAACTCATGACAAGGCGGGCAATGGCGAACAGGAAATGACGTCATGATTCGGGGGGGGGGAGAGGGTTTCTCTATAATATTTTTCCACAGCATTCTTTTTGGATTTGTCTCTTGGAACATTCAAATGTTTACATAATATATTCCTCAATGTAATCACTCGCGAAAAACTACACAAGGAACGATTAACTACGACTTGAAAGCAAATAAGAGCTCAAAAGGAATCACTGAGAGAAAACTAAAATAACTTGACGTACACCGTGTGTATACACCGCCTCAAATGCTGACATGCGCCACGTTCGATTCGGCCATTTGTCTCGTTCACAATTTCATTTAATTTATTCTTTCACACGGACATCAAGACGGACGTTGTTCCCTTGCGAGATTTGCTCGAAGGTGAACCGCATGACCACCGAGTGGTTCTCCTGAGTGTTCAATGAATCATTCATACGATTGATTGGTTGTTTTACCAATGACGTCATCATCATACGTGGAGCAACAAAAGAAGCAAGAAATGCCGGATCACCAATGGACCAATTCAGCGTCGTGTCCATGAAGTAATATTGTTGTGGGCTGGTGGTCCGTGGCGAGGCCGTCTCGCACCGAACACCCGGAATTCAGGTCGTGACTCTCGGACAACTCCGAAAGTCACGGGTCACTTAAGGACCGTGCTCGCCAATTCTCTGACCGCGTGGGGTAGGGTAGGGTCAATAGCCAAATTTCTATATACCTAAGTACCCACGTCGTCAAATTACCGGGTAAGTCACACCCTCAACGGACTCTGTCGAACCGGGTCGCTCCAGCAACCGAGCAGAATTACCAAAGTCCGTCAGACCCAATGACAACTACGGCACCGACGGCCTCACTCTTTCTCAAGCACGAACCGTGCTGGGTCAACGGAAGAAAACACAGGCAACAAACTGGAACATTTAACAATTGGGGGGTTTATTTATAATGGGGGCAATAATCGGGAAGGGAGAGCAGAGTTACAACCGAATAAAATGCAATATATATATATATATATATATATATATATATATATATATATATATATATATATATATATATATATATATATATATATATATATATATAATGAAAAGAAAACAATTAAACAATTCTACCTACCAGACTGGCACCACACACACACACACACACACACACACACGAAATGGACCCCGTCGGGTCTTTATTCGGTCCATCAGCTCAGGAGGGAAAGGCGAGCTGGGGACCAGGGTCTTGTCGGTACCTGGCCGCCTCGTGCGGTTAGGCCCGCGACTGCACGTGTGGGACCCGAGGTCCGTAGGAACTTGGATGTCGAGCAGCCGAGACTCCAGACTCGGTGACCACCTAGACCAAGACCGCTTGAACCACGACCAAGACCGCTTGAACCATGGTCACATACAAAAAGCGATGGCCCCGATCAACCCTAACTTACTTCAACACATTTCGGTTTGAATTACAAGACTTCACACAAAACTTCACAAGCATTCAACAATTCTCCACAATGCAGGTGATGGTCATGCTCAGATTCAAGCAAATCCAGGGAAACTTTGGCGAAGGTCAGAACTGCACAACTTCGACATCGATCTATTTCAGGAAATTCCAATTACATAGCTTTAAAGCAATTGGTGACATAAGAGCACAATGGCCCACTCAAAAGATGCGGCTCCTTTTAATAACCGCAACAGATTGATAACAAATAAGTTGGGTGTTAATCTACAATCAGAAACCAATTTGTTAGGGTTTGTTAGGTTAACCAGAAACCAACCCTAACCCTAACATCTCGACCTCTTTACATCTCAAGATCTCTCCATCTCTGCATCGCTACATCTCTACCTCTTTACATCTCAACATCTCCACCTCTCTACATCTCCACCTCTCAATATCTCAACCTCTCTACATCTCCACCCCTCTACATCTCTACCTCTTTACATCTCAACATCTCCACCTCTCTACATCTCCACCTCTCAATATCTCAACCTCTCTACATCTCAACCTCTCTACATCTCCACCTCTCTACATCTCCACCTCTCAATATCTCAACCTCTCTACATCTCAACATCTCCGCCTCTCAACATCTCCACCTCTCAATATCTCAACCTCTCTACATCTCCGCCTCTCTACATCACTACATCTCATGCTATCTCTATCTCCCAGGGGGGGAGCATACATGATCACGTAGGTGACCCGATGTTCAGTTATTTCATTAGTCTGTGTTGATAGTCCTTGGTACCTTGTCAAAGGGTTGTTTGGTGGCCATGCGTTGGCTTGGCCATTTGTCCCATGTAATGTCTCTCCCCCCCCCCTCTCCTCCTGTCTTACTTTCAATCCTTCCTCCTTCACATCATCGTTCTGTTCAATCCTTCTATTACTTCCAAGCTTTCCTCCTCCACACCATTGGCCCATTTCAACGGTCCACCAATAATCTCCTCTCCCTAAAACATCCTTTCAAGCGTCCCTCCTTCACCCCATCGGTCTTACCTTCAATCCCACGGCCGTTCAGTGATCCCTCGGTCGTGCGGAGTTCCTTTCCGTGTTCCCTCCATCCACGCATTGCTCGATATAACCCGTCGGGTGCTCTGGCATGGAAGTCCGTGGTGCTTGGTGCTCGTCGTGGCCTATGAGGCACGGCATTTCTCGCAGGCGTGGTACAGTGCAGAACAGTGCAACTGGGCATTTTCCGCGCGGAGGGGACTGGGGACTCTTGTTGCGGCTTTGGGCATGTGAGGGGTGGGGGCTTCGTTTAAAGTTCCCTCAGAGTGGTGTGGCAATTTGCACAAGTGACGTCATGCACCCGCCCCCATCAGCTGTGGGGGATAAGGCTTGTGGTAGGAGGGGAAGAAGCAGAAAGGAGACACGAACGGGACAAGCTCGCGTGAGAAGAAGACAAGACTGAGAAAGCTCGAGAAGGAAGGAACAAAGACGTGCGAGGGGAAAAGAAAGGAATCTTTCACGAGCAGTTGGTGTCGAGCGTTTGTGGAAAAAGAGAGCACTCCTTCCACGACCATCATCCTGCCCTCTCGATCCTGTCAGCCACGAAGGACGAGGAGGGTGAACGGCGACGCCTCATCGATGGGGGCCTGAGGAGCATATCTGGGACGCCAGATAGGACTCGCCGACTGGGTCTGGGCACCTCAGGAACGCGGCTTCGTATCCCCATCCCTTCACATCACCACTGTCCATCTTCCCCATCCATTTTCCTCCACATTCTCCTGTATATTTGTGAGAGGTGAGGGAGAGAAGGAAAGACTGCTTTCCTTTTCTACATTCATTACTTTTATTTCATTTTCAAGTCCCTCTTGTTTTATTGTTTGCCCCCTGAGTGAATGATGGCCAAGTCTTTTGTTTGTGAAAGTGAGATCGAAGAAGCATACGTGTTGTGGTTAAATCTGCTCTGACGTGCATTTTTGCTTTTAAATGATTGCTTGCTTATGTGTTTGTAATAAATAATTGTTTGTTGCTATTTCTCATCTGGCTCAGTTGTCTTTTCCTTAATTGTCCGACACGGGACACAAGTAAGGTTAGACGGGACGTTCTACCCCGATAATTTACTTTGTCAGCTCGCACACACTCACTCTAACGCTCGGCAGTAATCCAAGTGTGCGCTGAAGGCACTGACCCCGATTAGCCAGCCGTCCACAGGTAAGGTATCACACGAAGTAGTGTAATCCTGCCTGGATTGGCCGTGCCAATCGGCGTTCGTGGTTGCTTAGCAACCTGCCAGTATGCGGATTTATCTGTGCCCGGCGGCCTCAGCACCCGTGGCATTGAAGAAGGACCCAAGTGCTTCCCCTCGTGGCAAACCTCAAACCCCAGATCCACGACAACACATTACACACCTATCACCTTAAAATTAAGACATTATACACCTGATACTACCTTATTAATTTATACATCATACACCTATCACCTTCTAAATTAATACATTACACACCTGATACTACCTTATTAATTAATACATCATACACCTATCACCTTCTAAATTAATACATTACACACCTGATACTACTTTATGAATACATCATACACCTATCACCTTCTAAATTAATACATTACACACCTGATACTACCTTATTAATTAATACATCATACACCTATCACCTTCTAAATTAATACATAACACACCTAATACTACCTAATAAATTAATACATCATACACCTATCACCTTCTAAATTGATACATTACACACCTGATACTACCTAATAAATTAATACATCATACACCTATCACCTTCTAAATTGATACATTACACACCTGATACTACCTAATAAATTAATACATCATACACCTATCACCTGATAAATTAATACATCACACACCTGATACTACCTTATTAATACATTATACACCTATTACCTGATAAATTAATACATCACACACCTGATACTACCTTATTAATTAATACATCATACACCTGATACCACCTTATTAATTAATACATCGCACACCTGATAATACCTTATTAATACATCATACACCTATCACCTTCTAAATTAATACATCACACACCTGATAATACCTTATTAATACATCACACACCTGATAATACCTTATTAATACATCACACACCTGATAATACCTTATTAATACATCATACACCTATCACCTTCAAAATTAATGCATTACACACCTGATACTACCATATTAATGAATACATCACGCACCAATCACCTTATAAATGAATACATCACACACCTGATACTACCTTATTCATTAATACATCACACACCTGATACCACCTTATTAATTAATACATCACACACCTCATACCACCTTTATTAATCAATACATCACACACCTAATACTACCTTATTAATGAATACATCACACATCTATCACCATATAAATGAATACATTACACACCTATCACCTTATAAATGAATACATTACACACCTATCAACTTATAAATGAATACATCACACACATATCACCTTTATAAATTAAAACATTACACACATATCACCTTATAAATTAAAACATTACACACCTACCACCTTATGAATTAATACATAACACACCTATCACCTTATTAATAAATACATTACACACCTGATACCACCTTATTAATGAATACATTACACACCTATCACCTTATTAATGAATACATTACACACCTATCACCTTATTAATAAATACATTACACACCTGATACCACCTTATTAATGAATACATTACACACCTATCACCTGATTAATGAATACATTACACACCTATCACCTTATTAATGAATACATCACACACCTATTGCCTTATAAATGAATAAATCACACACCTATCACCTTATAAATTAATACATCACACACCTATCACCTTTATAAATTAAAACATTACACACATATCACCTTATAAATTAAAACATTACACACCTACCACCTCATAAATTAATGCATAACACCCTATCACCTTATTAATACATTACACACCTGATACCACCTTATTAATGAATACATTACACACCTATCACCTTATAAATTAATACATTACACACCTATCACCCTATAAATTAATACATTACACACCTATCACCTTATAAATTAAAACATTACACACCTGATACCACCTTATTAATTAATACATCACACACCTGATACTACCTTATTAATTAATACATCACACACCTGATACCACCTTATTAATTAATACATCACACACCTGATACCACCTTATTAATTAATACATCATACACCTGTCACCTTCTAAATTAATACATTACACACCTATCACCCTATAAATTAATACATTACACACCTATCACCCTATTAATTAATATATCATACATCTATCACCTTATAAATTTATACATTACATACCTATCACCTTGTAAATTAATACATTATACACCTATCACCTTATAAATTAATACATAACACACCTATCACCTTATAAATGAATAAATCACACACCTATCACTTAAATTAATACAGAACACACGTATCACCTTATAAATGAATAAATCACACACCTATCACCTTATAAATGAATAAATCACACACCTATCACTTTATAAATTAATACATAACACAGCAATCACCTTATAAATGAATAAATCACACACCTATCACCTTATAAATTAATACATTACACACCTATCACCTTATACATTAATACATTACACACCTATCACCTTATAAATGAATACATCACACACCTATCACCCTATAAATTAATACATTACACACCTATCACCCTATAAATTAATACATTACACACCTATCACCTTATACATTAATACATTACACACCTATCACCTTATAAATGAATACATCACACACCTATCACCCTATAAATTAATACATTACACACCTATCACCTATAAGCCTGGTGTTGGCTTAGTGGTTAGGGTGGCGGCTTGGGATCCCAGGGTCCTGAGTTCAAGCCCCGTTGGCTGCTGAATTAACACCAGGGGGTTGACTCAGCCTGTCATCCTTCCGAGGTCGGCGAAATGAGTACCAGTGTACTGGTCCCGGTGTATGCCCCGGTTAGAATAGGTGTACCATATCCCTGTGTGTCGTAAGAGGCGACCAGGGTTGGCGTCAGGAAGGGCATCCGGCCATAAAACATTGCCTCAAGAAAAAAGCCAAACCCCTGCACAGCAGGGAAAAATGGCTGTAAAAACGGTCAAAAAAAAAAAACAAAACACCTATCACCCTATAAATTAATACATTACACACCTATCACCCTATAAATTAATACATCGCACACCTATCACCTTATACATTAATACATTACACACCTATCACCTTATAAATGAATACATCACACACCTATCACCCTATAAATTAATACATTACACACCTATCACCTATAAGCATGGTGTTGGCTTAGTGGTTAGGGTGGCGGCTTGGGATCCCAGGGTCCTGAGTTCAAGCCCCGTTGGCTGCTGAATTAACACCAGGGGGTTGACTCAGCCTGTCATCCTTCCGAGGTCGGCGAAATGAGTGCCAGTGTACTGGTCCCGGTGTATGCCCGGGTTAGAATAGGTGTACCATATCCCTGTGTGTCGTAAGAGGCGACCAGGGTTGGCGTCAGGAAGGGCATCCGGCCATAAAACATTGCCTCAAGAAAAAGCCAAACCCCTGCACAGCAGGGAAAAATGGCTGTAAAAACGGTAAAAAAAAAAAAAACACCTATCACCCTATAAATTAATACATTACACACCTATCACCCTATAAATTAATACATCGCACACCTATCACCTTATACATTAATACATTACACACCTATCACCTTATAAATGAATACATCACACACCTATCACCCTATAAATTAATACATTACACACCTATCACCTATAAGCCTGGTGTTGGCTTAGTGGTTAGGGTGGCGGCTTGGGATCCCAGGGTCCTGAGTTCAAGCCCCGTTGGCTGCTGAATTAACACCAGGGGGTTGACTCAGCCTGTCATCCTTCCGAGGTCGGCGAAATGAGTACCAGTGTACTGGTCCCGGTGTATGCCCCGGTTAGAATAGGTGTACCATATCCCTGTGTGTCGTAAGAGGCGACCAGGGTTGGCGTCAGGAAGGGCATCCGGCCATAAAACATTGCCTCAAGAAAAAGCCAAACCCCTGCACAGCAGGGAAAAATGGCTGTAAAAACGGTCAAAAAAAAAAAAAAAACACCTATCACCCTATAAATTAATACATTACACACCTATCACCCTATAAATTAATACATCGCACACCTATCACCTTATACATTAATACATTACACACCTATCACCTTATAAATGAATACATCACACACCTATCACCCTATAAATTAATACATTACACACCTATCACCTATAAGCCTGGTGTTGGCTTAGTGGTTAGGGTGGCGGCTTGGGATCCCAGGGTCCTGAGTTCAAGCCCCGTTGGCTGCTGAATTAACACCAGGGGGTTGACTCAGCCTGTCATCCTTCCGAGGTCGGCGAAATGAGTGCCAGTGTACTGGTCCCGGTGTATGCCCCGGTTAGAATAGGTGTACCATATCCCTGTGTGTCGTAAGAGGCGACCAGGGTTGGCGTCAGGAAGGGCATCCGGCCATAAAACATTGCCTCAAGAAAAAAGCCAAACCCCTGCACAGCAGGGAAAAATGGCTGTAAAAACGGTCAAAAAAAAAAAAAAAACACCTATCACCCTATAAATTAATACATTACACACCTATCACCCTATAAATTAATACATCGCACACCTATCACCTTATACATTAATACATTACACACCTATCACCTTATAAATGAATACATCACACACCTATCACCCTATAAATTAATACATGACACACCTATCACCTATAAGCCTGGTGTTGGCTTAGTGGTTAGGGTGGCGGCTTGGGATCCCAGGGTCCTGAGTTCAAGCCCCGTTGGCTGCTGAATTAACACCAGGGGGTTGACTCAGCCTGTCATCCTTCTGAGGTCGGCGAAATGAGTGCCAGTGTACTGGTCCCGGTGTATGCCCCGGTTAGAATAGGTGTACCATATCCCTGTGTGTCGTAAGAGGCGACCAGGGTTGGCGTCAGGAAGGGCATCCGGCCATAAAACATTGCCTCAAGAAAAAGCCAAACCCCTGCACAGCAGGGAAAAATGGCTGTAAAAACGGTCAAAAAAAACAAAAAACACCTATCACCTATAAATTAATACATTACACACCTATCACCCTATAAATTAATACATCGCACACCTATCACCCTATAAATTAATACATCACACACCTATCACCCTATAAATTAATACATTACACACCTATCACCCTATAAATTAATACATTACACACCTATCACCCCAATAAATTAATACATTACACACCTACCACCTTATAAAGGCTGGGTTTGAGGGTAGAGGAGTGGCAGCTGAAATGTGAATCCTATCCAGGTTCCTCCTGATGACTTCATGTTTACTTTTTGTTTGTTCAGGTTCCTTTTGATGACTCCATTGCCCGTTACCAGTAAGCTGGAACTCATTTTGCCGACCTCGGAAGGATCACAGGTTGAGTCAACCCACCTGATGTTATTTCAACATGAAAAAAAACAAACCTTGAACTCAAGACCTGAAGATCTTAAGCCAACTACCTTAACTGTTGAGCCACCACCAGGTTTGAAAAGAGGGTTATGTGTACAGAGAGACATTGATCAGGAAGGAGTAACTACATTAATCAGTTAATATATTTTATTGACACAAAGACAATACTCGCGCACACAAATATGTCCATTTGTCCATTGTTTATGACCGTGTCCATCTCTAGAACCTCCGCTTTCAGCCAAGCTCTCTCAACTTCTTTATCATAATTCTGTCCGGTCACAGAGATTCCGATGGCCTTCCTTTCCAAAATCTTTATAGTGTGACACATTTCAATGCTCCATTGCCTACGATGCAGCAGATTGTATCATCATGGAGACTGGAGTTGATGATTTGTCATTCAATCAAAAGTGGGTCAATGTCCTCTTGTGATATACCCAAGGCAGCCACCATAGTTTTGCTGCAATTGATAAAATGTTAGTCTGGAGATGATCAGAGATGGGTTTGTTTTTGTTTGCCACAGTTGCATCAAAGTAATCATGAATGTCCATCAAAATAAGGAGGGTATGGCAGAACCTCCCAAATCCACTTTTCACAGCAAGAACTGCAAGTTACGCTGGTTGTCCTGGATGAAAGGAATCATGCCGCCACCATAGCAATTCAAGTTGCTTCCGAAGCAGCACCGGGCACATATTTTCTCGCACAGCACCTTTGCATCTCCAGTCTGATCATGAGGCACAGAAACGATGATTTCGCACAAGGTCACGGTGAGAGAAAACATGATGTGCATCACCTCCGATGCTCCCTGGATACGAGAAGGGATTTATCTTGCTTGCTAAATGTGCAGGTAACCGCTATTCAAGTTTTCCCAGCACAATATCAAGTAACTGTAACATGTATACCTGCACACCAAAAACTGTCTTGCAGTTCGCCAGAGTTCATTGTTCTACTGTAATTGGCAGCTCGGTACCTGTACATTACTACCACCTCGTGAGGAAGGTTGGCAATACGACTCAACACATTGGCGTCTGAAAAGCTGCGGGTAGCTCAGCACAGCAACATTGTATACAAAATTCAAATGGTCTTCATACACAGTCTATACATCCCAAATGTAAAGTCCTGCCTACCGGTGCACGTTTCAAACGTCAATCACTCAGAAGTTGATAAATATTTTGTGCATTTACCCTTGGTGGTTCCATCACCAGGGACATGAGCGTCTGAATGCATGACTTGCAAATTGCACTACTTTACTTTTGTCTACAACACATGTGGGCACAAATGCCTGCTACTGCCATGTGTGTGTGTTTGCATACGAGTGCAAGAGCTATTGGGAGTGATGGAGTAAACTGTGAATGAAATGTACATGGTGTAAAATGTCAATAAACTAGACTGGCTTGAGAAGGCCTCCCTAACTTGTATACCAAGCATCACCAATGTGAATAGACTACGACATCATCAGCTAATCGCAATGTTTTAAAGTAATGTTGGTGGCAAATTTAGAGTGGCAATCAATTACTATCATCTGCCTTGTTTAAAAGTCAGTTATCAGCTTATAATAGTTGTAAAAGACTGTGAGACATCGTTTATAAAAGAGTGGTTGCCCAGAGATGCCCTAAATATGACTCGTCAAAGCAGCTACGGTGGAATACTTTACTCAGTACATTAAGGATGAAATCGGAGGCTTTAAGATTGATAGCTGTTGAACAGCAAGAATAAGAGGTGCGTTAAGGTATTCTCTCATACGTTAGAAGTTGCTTCTTCTTCCTCTTTTTTTTTAAGTGCAACTTGGAACACGTGGAATATTCACTGGCATTCCCTGGAGGTTGAGGATGATCTTTTCCAAAAGTCAGGGTTGGGGGTTATTGATGAGTCCATCGATGGGCAGGCTCTCTGACAGATGTCACAGACCTGATGATTCGGGGAAGGGTGTCGTCTCGTTGTCGGTCTCATTCTCTTTCCTTGCTGCTGCTTTCCTCGAAGTGGTACATGCTTTCTCATAAGATGTCGCCATGCGAGCGTGTCCTGGGCTTGCTCCACTCAGCTCATGGTGTCAATGTCACTTCTTAGAGTTTGCTTTCAGGGTGTCCTTGGAGCATTTCCTCTGGCTTCCATGTAGTCTTTCACCTTGGCTGAGTTGGGAAAAAAGGATTTGTTTCAGACTAAATCGGGCATAAGTGTACACAATGTCCAGTCAACCGCTGCTGATATTGAATGATGACCACTTCAACACCTGTAGTGTTGGTATCAGCGACAACACTGGCATTTGTTTGGCGACCCGCCCTTCAGATTTGAAGGATCATCCAGAGACAGCGCTGGTGATGAGGTTCTCGGCTTTTCACGTGGTTCTGACAAGTCACTCAGGTTTCACAGGCATACAGCAAAGTTGGTCCTCGTGCACGAGGAGCTTCCGATAGGGTCCTGACGTCAGGGTTGTTGAACACGCGATATTTCAGTTTTCTAAAAGCAGAATTAACACATCGGATCCGACCCTGGATCTCCTCATCGATGATGGCTTTCTGTGAAGGATGGCTGCAAAGGGATGCAAAGTGTTCAACATTCTCCATTTCCTTCCCATTCATGGTGATCTTTGGTGGGGTACTCCGTTGGCATGAAGTAGAATGGTGAAGCACCTTTGTGTTTTTTCAATGTTGAGGGACCGACCCAGGTACCGGTATTCTTGAGAGGAGTAAGTACTGCAAGGGTCGTTTGTCGGTCTTCTTCAATGTGTGCAATGACAACACGGTCGTCAACCTACTGGAGTTCCATAACTGAGGTCGATACAACTTTTGTTTTCCTGGCACGCAAGTGGGAGAGGTTGAAGAGGTTCCCATCAATCTCGATGCCGATGCCATTGCACACTCTGTCACAAATGAGCAACTTGATGATTGAAATGATGAGTTGGATCACTCGCACGACCCTGCTCGACGCCAGTTCAGATGACGACCGGTTCTGTCTCGGAGACATTATATAGGATGGTGAAGGATTCCCGTGGACAGCCAAACTTAGGCAGGAACTTCCATAAAGCCTCAACAGAATCAAAGGCTTTGGTCAGATCGATGAAGGCCACGTAAAGTTCCTGCTGTTGTGTTCTTGACATTTTTCCTGGATCAGCCAGGCAACAAAAATAACGTCTCTGCTACCCCTCAATGGTACTCGCCCACGTTCCGACTCGGGAAGAATTTCCTCGGCGAGGGGGAGGAGTCATTGCGACAGAGCTCAAGCAAATATATTTCCCTCAATGGAGAGGAAGGCAATACCTCTGTAGTTTCTGCAGACCGACTCATCTCCCTTTTTGAAGATGGTGACAATGTTTGTGTTCCTGAAGTCAGTGGGGATTTCCTCAGTGTAACATATTTTCAGGATCAAAGTGTGCATCTTGTTGTTCAGCATTTCTCCACCAAATTTAAAGACCTTGACTGGAATGCTGTCAGGGTCCAGATGCTTTGTTGTTGTGCATCTGCTTAATGGCTCAGTGGACTGCACAAGAAGTTGATGGCTCATGGACTGGCAAGGACTTCCCTCACTGGACGTAGAATGTACTCAAGGGTTGTCAGATTTGAAGACAAACCTTGCTGCGAGGTCCATTCACTGCCTAACTGCAGGAACTCATCTCCTGCCTTGTTTTTGTTTGAAGTGGAATTGGGGATGAGCGTATGGATGGACGGATGGACGTGCAAATGCACACACGATTCTTATTCCACTAAGGACTGCAGTACTATCACTTTGAGTGGTATATTGCTTTTACAATTCATCAGCCTAAACAGCACTATCCAGGACCGGTGTTGATGTGAACTTACAAACATCTAAATAACCATTGCACAGTCCCTTTTGGGTGGTGGTCTATGGTAATGTTTTATGGAGATCTTTCTCGCTTTCTTTACCCTCCGAAAGAGATATCAAATTTTTTACAATACTGTACAAATATAAACATTCAATACATTAGTTTCTCCAAATTTTTCTTCAGTAGTTTGAATTATTTTGCTAATTTTACACCTTGCACACTCATAACCTGTACTTTTATACAAAACTGAGTTCATCAGGGTTTCATCAGACACGTGATCAGGAATTCCACGACACATACATCGTACTCATAAGCACGAATGGAACCAGCTGCTAGAATCGACGCCGCACATGAGGTATTTCTTCAAAACTGGAGTCCTCGCACCCGTAAGAGCCACGCACGAGTACTCCGTACATAAAACACATCACTCACGGCTCAGTCGTGCTAATTAATATCCAACATTTATCAGTTATTTTCAACATCGACAATCTCCTCCGGCCTCTCGTGGGTTCTCTGGTGAGTGCGACGATGGCGAGCGAGTGAACTGGCATGTCCAAAAGCTCTGTAGCACTCCACGCAAACGAACGGCTTTTCGCCCGAGTGAGTTCTTTGGTGGCGCGTAAGTTCTGACCTCTCTTTCATTTTCTTTCCACAATGCGGACACTCATAAATACGGCGTTCCTTCTTCTGTCCGGCTCCACTCTCCCTCAACGTTGCCCTCTCATGGGCGCGCAAATGGGCTTCGTAAGCTCCACGGCGAGCAAACTTTCTGTCACACTCTGCACACTCAAATCTCGGACGCGAATGCGTTTGAATGTGTCTCCGCAAGTTGTCCTTCTGCACGAATCGTCGTCCGCACTCGGTGCATTCAAATGGCCTTTCCCCTGTGTGAGTGCGTAGATGAAGGGCGAGTTTCCCCCTCTTGCTCCAGCTTTTCCCACATTCCATACATCGATAAGGAGCATCTCCAGAGTGTGATCGAGTGTGCAGAGAGAGGTATGCTCTCTGGCTGAAAGTTTTTCCACATTCCGTGCACTCGTAAGGTTTTTCACCTGTGTGAGAGCTGTAGAAAAAGGGCGAAAATATATTATGTAGAGGACACAAGATAATAATCTTAGTGAAAAGTGTTCAATGTGTCACCCAGAAAACTGAATACAAAACAGTTTCACCAAAAAAAAAAAAATACACACAACACTTAAACATGGGATTGCTTCGATTTTGTTTGGTTTCTATGGAAACATCAACAAGTCAAAGAGGAGATGATAACCAACGAGGACAAACAAGTAAAAGGGCAACCGCTGAAATGTGTAACAATAGTTTGCTAACATATAGTTGTATCGATCAACAAGACACATTGCTTTCACCATTGTTTTCCTCTTGCACCGACATCCGAGCTCAAGGCCTTCACAACATTGCATCATACCTTACACGCTCGAAACCTTGATGCCTTAAAGCGCAACTAAACCCAGAGCTTTGAGGAAAATCCACGAGTGGAAAAATACCTCTTCTTTAATTTCCCTTAAATTTTGCTTTTTATATCATTGTATTTTCAGAAATATTGAAATAATAAACATCACGAATCCACGTACACTGTTCACTGCATCAGCGAGATCACGAGAGTGAGACTTTGTGAGAATGACGTCACAGCGCCGGCACAGAAAGCACGATGCCGGAGCGTCAGGCCTACAGCTGTGTCCACGAGAGAGGAAAGTGCAGTAAAAGCTTTTTCCAGATCCCATATGTGGTTAAATATCCAGACAGGTCATATTGTTGACAAATTTCCTTTCGGGAGGCACAAAATAGTTTGCAAAGACCACTATAAGCCTCGGCGTTTTCTAACGGCGCAACCGAGAGGCCGATCTGAGGATACGACGTGAAAAAGAAAACATTGGTGGAAGATGCGTATCGGACCAGATTTCAACATAAAGCTCCGAAAAAAATGCAATAATACCTGTTCTGCAAAGCGTCATGTGCCAACTCGCCCGACCTCTTCCACGTCAATCAATCAGTGACTGGAGCAACCAAAATGTCCAGATTCGCCAAATGCTTAACCCAAGCACCTAGAGCTAAGCTACACAAAACAGTCATTTTCGTTCAATCTACCAGAGCGTAAATCCCAATCCTCCTCTTACGTTCTCCTCCACACTGTCACTTTGTTTTTCCGAAGTACATGCAGTTGAACATTCTTTAGCTCTGCTTCACTGTATTCCGGTCCGAAATAATATGGTTCAATTCCACCAAAAAAAATCCATTGCTTTGGCGAGGCGTATTCCAACATGGCGGCTCAGGACCGGTCAACTGGTGTTGTGACGTCACATCCACAAGCACTTCAGCCGGCGCATGGTGTTATGCAGTATTTCTCAGAAACGGAACTTTCTGTCGATAGTTCTGTTCTGCTCGGCACAGTGCTGAAAAGCCGTTGTGCGTGTTTGGATAAAACGTATTTAAATATCTGAGTGAATATTTATTGCTGGGTTGAACTGTGCTTTTAGAGCAATTAACGTAAACACTGAAATAATCACTAAATATATGAACAGGAGCCTCCACAAAAACATATCAGAATATAAATTTTTAAACGATAATTAGGACTCAAATTGATAATCCGAGTAAGTCTTACCGCAAATGCTGCGACAAGGAGAACTGCTGCCCGTAGGCTTTTCCACAGAGTGCACACACATAAGGTCGTTCCCCCGAGTGGCTTCGTAGGTGCCTAACGAGAATGTTTTTGTGACCGTAAGATTTCCCGCAGGCACCACACACAAAAGGCCTTTCCCCGGTGTGGCTTCGGGAATGCTGAGCGAGGTGGGAACGCTGCCGGAAGGATCGTCCGCAATCCGTACAAACAAACGGCTTCTCTCCGGTGTGCGTGCGGTAATGCTTGACCAGGTTGGTCATCGAGTGGAAGCTTTTCCCACAATCCTTGCACACGAACCCCTTTTCACCCGTGTGCACTTTCTCGTGACAAACAAGGCTAGCGAGGTCTTCAAAGCTCTCCCCACAGGCTCCGCAGACAAACTCGGTCGTGCCGAGGCGCCCAAGGTATTCGTTGCTGCTCCCAAAATAATCCTTGTTGCCCGAGCTCGTTGTGGCAGCAGAGGCTCTGGAAGAAGCGTGCTCATGAATTGTAACAAGGAGAGGGCGAGACGGTGAAGGGTCGGGGTCCGATAAAGAAAGGGGAATGCGTGGACGGGGAGAGGGGCGCAGGCGCAATGGACGGGCCTGGAAGACAAGGAAGAAAATTAATCGATTTTAACTTTGAGCATATCATAACACTTTTCACACATGTTTCAATGAGGATTAGGCTTTTACTCATAATAAACTTTATACACTTTATACACTTAAATGTCTCAAAATACACTAAACATTTCCTCACCGTAAACTGAGAAAACGAAACACTTGAATGCACATTATAAACACACATCACAAAAGCCTTCGATTCTTCAATCAATCTATCATTGTCCAACTGACAGGCAGGTGCAGTTCAGAGTTGTGTTTAAAAGGCAAAGAACAAACAGTACACAAAGCACTCCAGAACTGTCCTGCACATAGTAAGGCAACTGATAACTTATTTTTCTTCTTCCTCCATGTCTCCCTATTTCACTCTGCTCCCCATTTACATACACTCCGAGAAACAGTATTCACAAAGATCCCTCACTCCACAAATTTCTCATACCTGCGAGACAATTCTGCATCTGGAACTAACGAGAAACCTCTCGAACCCTGGTGATCTTTCCACACAGTTTAAAGTCTGACTAAAACAACAAATAATTGATCAACTCAGTGTTGCTTGGCCGATCAACAGAGCCCCGATCGAGGGGGCTCCTCCCAAGCTTCATTCGAAAGCCCTTGCGGACTTTTGCCCGACATTATGGAGCTCGAAAGGTTTATCGACAGTTATGTGCAAGGGTACCATGTTGAGGTCCTCGATGCCGGACATGAAATCAGAGCTGTATCCCTGGACATATCACGTACTTTTGACACAGTCTGGCACCCTGCCCTGCTCACCAAACTCTCTTCCCATGGTATCCAAGGCCATCTCCACTCATGGCTCGCAGACTTCCTCTCCTGTCACAGTCAACGTGTGGCCCTAAATGGAGTTCTTTCATCCCCTCTTCCTGTCCAGGCTGGAGTTCCTCAAGGTAGCGTTCTGGGCCCTGTTCTTTTTCTGGTTTTCATCAATGATCTCTCCGACTCTCTGGAAAATCCTCTTTATCTCTTTGCTGATGACTCCACCCTCTGCCGTGC
The DNA here is from genome assembly GCF_056783735.1 of Eptatretus burgeri. Taxonomy (NCBI): domain Eukaryota; kingdom Metazoa; phylum Chordata; class Myxini; order Myxiniformes; family Myxinidae; genus Eptatretus; species Eptatretus burgeri. The sequence continues at coordinate 2,172,893 of NC_140971.1, forward strand.
CATCTGTCATCCCTCAGACCGGCAAGCAGCAGCTTCTTCGCTCACTGCAGATCTGGATAAAATCACAAACTGGTCCAACACGTGGAACATGTCTTTCAATCCGGACAAATCTCACACTCTCACTATGTCTCTCCGAAAGGACCATATAGAAAACCCCCCCATCCACTTTCTCAACAATCCTATGGAAGAAGTCCTTTCTTTCAAGCTACTGGGTCTCACGATCTGCCATGATCTTTCCTGGGAAAGTCACATTCTCAACCTGGCCTCAAAAGCCAGTCGCCGACTGGGAATCCTCCATCATGCAAAGTCCTTCCTCGGCCCACCTGAGCTCCTGACCACATACAAAGCTTTCGTCCACAGCCTGATGGAGTACTGCTCTTCCCTCTGGGCTGGTGCTCTTGCCTCCCACCTTACTCGGCTTCACGCTGTGGAAACCAAGGTATTTCGGATCATTGGCATCTCCCGTGATGAGGCCGAGTCTTTGGGCCTCTCACTCTCTCACCGCAGGCAGGTCGGTGGTCTTCCTGTCTTCTACAGTTTCCTCTCCGGTCCCGCCCCCCCTGCTGTGTCTGCAATTTGTCCCCACCATATTTCTGTAGGGTGCTCAAGGTCCGCCAACAACCCCCTTCTGGTAAAACTACCAAAATTACGAATCACTGCTCACCTTCACTCTTTCATTCCTCTTTTTCCCCGCCTTTGGAATAAACTCCCCCACTCTGTTCAATCCCATTGTTCCCTCCAGGCCTTCAAAAAAGCTGTTCACCACCACCGCTTATCATCCCCCATCCAAATACTCGATCTTTTCTACCTCCGTTAATCCACCCCAAACCCACCTCCTTCAAATTCCCTGCTTTCCTTCCTGTAAGTCCCTGTAGTGTCCATCTTGTATACCCCGTGTTCCCCACCCCATCCCTCTCCCTTCCACAGATCTCCAAACAGCTCTGTTTCCCACCGTTTTGTCCTTCCCACTCCCACCCCTCGTCTCATGCTCCCCTTGCTGTGCGTTGTGCGTTAGCTCTTATACGAGCCTCGACAAGGTATACAATTTTTTTTTTTAAAACACGAGGAAGCATTCCATTTCATGCCGGTTATGTAATTCATATTACCACTATTCGTGTGTTAAAATATCTGGGCATCAGGCGGCGGTGCTTATGTCCAATTGGTCATGCCCTGCCTGCCTTGGGATTGCACCGAAGCCCCCCCCCCCCCCCCAACCTGACTATCCCGGCCCAACCAATGGACTTTTCTACCTACTTATTGAGATGTCATAACAATTTTAGGGAACTCCGTAAAGTATCCAAGGGTGCTCGTATCCCTGTCACCGATGCTCTTTGCAAACGACTCCGTGACTTTATCTTCGGGAACCAGGCCCCCTCAGCCTGGTACCGCCTCCTTGTTTTTTGTTACTTTGACCTTCGGGTGCCCGTTAAAGAGGCTCTGGACTCCCCCGATGTCTCTGACTACGAATGTCAAGTGTCAGGTGGCCGATTTTTTGGCAATGGACGTCTTGCCACCGCTTCCAGTCGTCCTTTCTGGCAACTCCACAATTAAGTCTTGTTAAGCCGATAACTCTCAACATATCAACAGAAGGGTGAAAGCCAAACTTGCTGATATGGATATCAAAGGGGCCATCAGAGAGTTGGCATCTTGTGAGGGGTATGCTCCATAATCAGCCAAAACGACCGAAGCCCTCAAAACCAAACACCCGGCTGCCCAGCCTGACTTCAACCTACCGGCCGTGCCCGAAGGTGAATTAGCCACTCCGGTGGTCCTCTCTGAGCATTCCGTCCGAATCGCGGTCAACGTTTTAACATCTGGGTCGGCTGCGGGCACCGATTGGCTCAGACAGGACACCTTCAGGCTCTTTTGGGCAAGGAATCTGCCGATGCGGAGGCTCGCTTACTTTCTTCTCTTACCCTGTTCATTAACATGGTTCTGCGGGGAGAGGTTTCTGAAGCTGTGCATCCTGTTTTTTTTTTGGTGCAAATTTATTTGCACTCACCAAGGACAGTGGTGTTCATCCGATAGCTGTGGGCAATACTTTGCGCCATCTCACAACCAAAGCCGCAGTCCGATCTTTTTCTGAAGATCTCGGGGCTGAGCTACATCCTATCCAGTTGGGCTATTCAACTAAAGGTGGGTGTGAAGTGGCTGCCCATGCTGCCAGACTTTATTTGACGAATCCGCCTCCTAATCGAGTCTTTCTCAAGATCGACATGCATCATGCATTTAATTGCTTGTGGCGTGACCTCTTTTTTGGCTGAAGTACGAAAGCACACCCCCAGTATCTATCCGCTCATATGTCAGGCATACACCAGGCCTTCTGATCTGTTCTATGGCAATGAGGCCATTTATTCAGCAACTGGCATTCAATGGGGTGACCCCTTCGGGCCAGGTCATTTTTCCCTGGGCATCGACACAATAGCCAGGTAGGTTTAATCAGAGTTCAATATATGGTACCAGACTTCTTCAAGAGGATTGTTGAGAAAGTAGATGGGGAGGGGTGGGGGGGGGGGGTTCCAGACGGTCCTTTCGGAGAAACACAGTGAGAGCGTGAGATTTGTCAGGATTGAAAGATATGTTCCTACCCCTGGTATCTACCTCCCTATGGTTTGAAAAAGACATCTTGTCCATATGTAGAGAACTGTGCATGGAGGGGAGAAGGGGGAGTAGGGGAGGGGGGTCGGTGGGGGGAGGGGGAGCCAGCACGTGGGGGGGGTTGAAGTGTGAGGGGAGGGAATGGGAAAGCAGTGTGAGTATAGGGAATGGGAAAGCGGTGTGAGAGGAGGGAATGGGAAGGCCGCAATCTAAGGTCTCAGGTTTTTTACACTCTGAAGCAGGTTCTCCTCAAGGATCTGCCTGTATTTGGCCCCATTCATTGTTCCCTCTATCCTTTTGAGTCTCCCAGTTCCTGCTGCTCAAAAACATCTCCCTAGCATGATGTTGTCACCACTATGCTTCACAGTCAGGACGGTGTTAGATAGGTGATGAGCTGTGCTCGGTTTCCACCAGACGTAGCGCTTTCCATTCAGGCCAAAGAGTTCAATTTTCATCTCGTCAGACCACAGAATGTTTTGCCTCATACTCTCAGAGTCTTTCATGTGCCTTTTTGCAAACTCCAGATGTGCTGTCATGTGCCTCTTTCTCAGGAGTGGCTTCTGTCTGGCCACTCTCCCATAAAGCCTAGATTTGTGACGTGCTGCAGGGATTGGTGTCCTTCCGGCAAGTTCTCCCATCTCAGCCAAGGAACTCTGTAGTTCTGTCAGAGTGGTCATTGGGCTCTTGGCCTCCTTGCCCAGTTGCTCAATTTTTGTCAGACGGCCAGCTCAAGGAAGAGTCTAGGTAGTTCCATATTCTTTCCATTTCCTAATGATGGAGCTCACTGTGCTCTTGGGAACTTTCAACATTCGAGAAATTGTTTTATACCATTCCCCTGATCTATTCCTCCTCACAATTCTATCTCGGAGTTCTATGGACAGTTTCATGGACTTCATGGGAGAGTTTCTGCTCTGCCATGCACAGTCAACTATATGACTTTATATAGAAAGGTGTGTTTCTTTCTAAATCATGTCCAAGCAATTGAATTGGCCACAGGTGGACTCCAATGAAGTTGTAGAGACATCTCAAGGATTTTATTTTATTTTTTGTATTCATTGTCGAGGTTCATATGAGAGCTAAGACACAATGCACAGCAAGGGGGGCATGAGACAAGAGGGGCGGGAGAGGGAAGGACAAAGCATTGGGGAACAGAAACATTAGATCTATGGAAGGGAGAGGGATGGGGCGGGGAATATGGGATATACGAGATGGGCACTGCAGGGACTTTCAGGAAGGAAAGCAGGGAATTTGATGAAGGTGGATTAATGGGGGTGGAAAAGATCTGTGTTTTGGATGGGGGAAGATAAGAGGTTGTGGTGAACAACTGTTTTGAAGGCCTGGAGGGAAGAATGGGATTGAAGAGAGTGTGGGAGTTTATTCCAAAGGCGGGGAAAAAGAGGAATGAAAGAAGGACGATCAGAGGAAATTGGATGCACCTGAACTCAATTTGGAGTGTCATAGCAAAGGGGTTGAATACTTATTAACGTAACACATCTCAGCCTTTCATTTTCAATTAATTTGTAAAAATTCTAAAAACTTGTTGTTTTCCCTTTGTCATTGTGGGGCATTTTGTGGAGATCGGTGACAATTTTTTATTTTATTTAATCCATTTTACATTCAGGCTGTAACACAAAAAAAAGTGACAAAAGTCGAGGGGTGTGAATACTTTCTGAAGGAACTGTATATGAAGCTCATCACCCACAACCTTCCAGCCATGTCCGTAAGGACTGGAAATGATTTGGAACTGATCAAAGCAGTGAGAATTCACAGCAGCTTGATAGTTGGCTCTCATGATACAGTGCCCTTCATAAGTATTGGAACAGTGAAGTCAAATTTGTTATTACTGCTATATACTCAAGAAATTTGGATTTGAGATCAAAAGATGAATACGAGGCAAGAGTACAGAAAGTCAGCTTATATTTCTTGGTATCTCTATACATATGTTTTATCATTATAGAACAATGGCACTTTTTATGCTCAGTCCCCCCCCCCCCCATTTAGGTAAGTATAAGTATTGGAACAGGTTAACTTAAAGTGGTATAATAGTTCGTACTTGGTTGCATATCCCTTGCATGCAATAACTGTATCAAGCCTGTGACCCATTGACATCATCAAACTCTTGGTACCTTCCTTTGAGATGCTTTGCCAAGCCTTTACTGCAGCCATTTTCATTGTTTGTTTTTGGGGTTTTCTGACTTTCGTCTCCTCTTCAGCAAATGAAATGCATGCTCCATTGGATTTAAATCAGGAGATTGACTTGGCCAGTCTGAAACCTTCCACTTTTTTCCCCGAATGAAACCTTCGACTTCCACTTTTTTCCCCTTCGTTGCGTTGGCAGTGTGTTTTGGGTCATTGTCTTCTTGCATGGTGAACGTCACCCAATGAGTTTGGGGGCATTTTCTTGTACATAAGCAGACAGAATGTTTCTGCACACTTCCAAATTCATTCTGCTGCTGCCATCATCAGTTACATCATCAATAAATATGAGTGGGCCAGTTCCAGAGGCAGCCATGAAAGCCCAAGCTGTAACACTACCTCCACCATGCTTCACAGATGAGGTAGTATGCTTTGGATCATACGCAGTTCCTTCCTTTCTCCACACTTTCGCCTTTCTATCGTTTTGGTAAAGGTTTATCTTGGTCTCATCTGTCCATAAAACTTTGTTCCAGAACTCGACTGGCTCACCTCCGTACTTCTTGGCAAATTCGAATCTGGCATTTACTTTTGGTGCTGATGAGAGGTTTGCATCTTGCGGTGTAGCCTTTGCAATTCCACTGTCGAAGTCTTCTGCGAACGATCGATTGTGAGACTTTCGCCCCTGCACTCTGGTGGTTGTTGCTGATGTCACTGACTGTTGTTTTGGAGTTTTTCTTCACAGCTCTGATGAGTTTTCTGTCATCAGCTGCAGTTGTTTTCCTTGACCGACCTTGCTGTTGTCCATTGCCAAGTAGATTAGTGGTTTCTTTATTTCTCAAGATATTCCAAATTGTTGTATTTGCTATTCCCAAGTTTCGTGCCTATGGTTCTAATTTAATTCTTCTGTTCTTTCAGCTTCCAAATTGCTTACTTTTCTTTCACAGACAGTTCTCTGGTTTTCATGTTGGTATATGCCATCGAAGATCTCAGCAATGTCAAAGATTTCCTCTTTAAGCATTTGTAATTGGTGTTGCCAGCCCAAAGTGTGAATGAATAAAGACATTGTTCCTCACTCATAAAATATTACTTGAACTTTGGTAAAATGCTGCAGTTGAGAAGATTCCCTTGTAAACAAGATTATCCATGTATTCTGTTTCATTTGCTTTCTGTAAAACATACATCTGCCTTCTGTTGATATTGATTTGTCATTTTTTGATTAAAACTATGTAACAACATGGAAATGTTGCATAAGTTCCAGGAAGACTTAAGTATATTGATGAATAGATGATTAAACATAATTTTAGATATTTCTTATTTAGTTCACATATTTAAAGAATATAATGCATGGATTTTTATTTAGACACATTGTGGGAGCTGCTGAGGTTCTGTGAGTAGCGCCAGTCAATGTAATGTTGTTCTTTATCAGCGCTGAGAACGTGCCGAAGTAATGATTCACTCCCTTGATCTGTGTAACTGTTTGTTCCTCCAAACCCTGGGGAACCTCGAAGGGGCTGTTGTGCTCTTTTCTGATTGGCTGTACTTGGGCCTTGCCTACATTGTTTAGAATGTTTTCACTCCTTTCCCAGTAGCAGAAAGCAGTTATTTTGATTTCGAACTGGGGGAATAGTTACTCTTTCGCAGATGAAAAGCTTTTTCTCTTTTATCCTGCTTGTTCAATCATTTCCCCCACTCAAACCTGTTTCATATATTCATATACTGCATTGGTGTGTTTTTTTGAGAATTTCATTGTTATATTTTCTCCTGTATGTTCACGTACGTATTTGTATTAAAGATTCTCTTTTGTATGCTGAACTATTGTGGAAATTGCGTTATTTCCCACCACAATGCCTCCTGACTCCAAAGGCAGACTAACAAGGCAAAAGCAAAGGCCAAAACCAACACTAGACATTCACAGCTCTTTTATGTTTGAACAATCAGTGTAACAAGAAACATCTGAGCAAAACTAAAGACCTGAGCAATAACAAATACCTGCCAGTCATTTGTTCCAATCCTTACACTTACCTAAAATGGGGGGGGGGGGGACTGAGCATAAAAAGTGCCATTGTTCTACAATCATAAAACATGTATGTACAGAAATACCAGAAATAAAAGCTGACTTTCTGTACTCTTGCCTCATATTCATCTGTTGATCTCAAATCCAAATTTCTCGAGTATATAGCAATAATAACAAATTTGACTTCACAGTTCAAATACTTATGGGGGGCACTGTATATTTCATTGGAGAGTCTTTATTATGAGGCATACGAGCCTCTGTTTTCGTGAGCATCAGAAACAAGTTATGCCTTGCCTGGTTTTTAACACTGTCACACTCTTGACTATACAATTGGCAAACAAATCTTTCCAGGCCTGTCACTTCATCTTCATCAACTGTGAATTAGTTCCCAAACTGTTTGAACAAGGGCTTGAAATCTACATTATCAGCAAACACCTTAAAGGCTTCAGCCTTTCCATGGAAGGTACTGACAAACATCCAGTGAAGCAGTGAAATGAAATTATGGCATCACACATGTCCTCTCTAAGGTAAGTATGAACTGCTGATAAGCTCAGTGTCCTCCTGTTGTTGCCTCTTCCTGCATGGAAGATTAACTCAGCTTCAACTGGCTTTGCCTTCGATCCTTCAATAATGAAAACATCAGTGTCTGGGCTCTTGATGACTACTGGATGAGGAGCAGTATTCGATGAAGCTGAGGACTGATGAATGGTTGCGTATCGACAGTGAAGGGAAAGTCGAGTATCTGCTTCTTCATTGTTGCATTTCAAATCCTCAATTGCTCAAACAACCATAACTACATTTTAATGTGCAAACTGATGACATTCCCCATCATGAGCAGTGAAGTCAAGCATGTAGATGATCTACTCTTTCACATTTGGAAGACAAATCTGATCAGTTCCTCTTTGTTTTCATTACACGGTAGAATTTTTCCCATTGCTGTGGCACTTGTTGGTCGTCTCCAAAGAATATTGTTACCAAGCTCCCACCTGACTCTTTCCTTCCTCTAAGTCTAAGCATTCTTGATGCTGAGCTTCCAATAAGTGTCCACGACAACGTTTATAGTGTTACTTCAAACACTTCGAGCCAATTCCACAAGCTGCTTCAACAGGTAACCTGCAAGTAAACCAAACATTTGTGGAATACTCCGTTGGGGCAGTGCTTGTATCACAGCTATACAGTCTACAATACAGATACTCCCTGGAGGAATCTCAACATGGCTGCACATATGATTCAATGAAGAGAAGCAGGGTTGCCTTTGTTGCCTTGTCCAGAGACCTAACCTGATGTGCCAACGATGGGGGAAGTGGGCCTAGGTTGTATGTGAGCATGTTCGGGATATCCAGTTCTCTGACATGTTCAATGATCAGAAGTCGTTGGAAGAGATTCCAATCAGCCTGATGTGTAATTTCCTTGCCTTTTACTTGTGAGCATCTTATTCTGTTCATTGATTGGCAAGGTTTTGGTCTTATGTTTCTTAATAGATGTGAACATGTCTTGGTTACCTTGAAGACGGTCCATACAGGAAGCAGAAAGTGCTGCATCTCCTTTTGACCAGGAAGTGATCTAGTCTGCAGTAACATCTTTGTCTAAACATTCGGAGAATTTATTCAGAAACAAGTAAAAACGTCATTAATTTTGCACGGTGCACCACCCATCTTGAGGGTGCCAGCTGCCGCTTAACGTCCACTCGTAGTTTGCTGAATCAGCGGTGACCTCACTTTCTGGTCTTTCCTTCAACTCTTTCCAAAGGGCAGTGCATCTACACTATAAGAGGAGTGTGTGTGTGTGTGTGTGTGTGTGTGTGTGTGTGTGTGTGTGTGTGTGTGTGTGTGTGTGTGTGTGTGTGTGTGTGTGTGTGTGTGTGTGTGTGTGTGTGTGTGTGTGTGTGTGTGTGTGCGCGAAAATATTTCTCAGATGGATGAACGAATCTTCGTCAAACCGTCAAAGGTTCATCAGTGAGTGCCGAGGAGTGTTTCAAGCAAAAAAAGGTCTTTGGAAGTTTTGAAGAAAAAAAAAGTTTTAATATTTTTAATTGCTCTATAGTGCCTAAGCCTTTGTAGCTATGTGAAAGTAATTATTATATGACCCCAGCCCCCATTCCTTAGTGGGTGTAGAGAAGAGCTTTGAGCCCCCACAAAAAAAAAGATTTCTCCAAAATGCCAACAACATTAGAACAGCACCGGGTGACACTGGGTAGCCCTGATCCGGGCCCCTAATCTGGGCAACACCGTGTACCCCTGATACCCCCTGTTAGTCCAGTATATAACACCGGGTACCCCTACTAATGCAGTATATAACAACGCCGGGTACCCCTTATCCGGGTAATGTCAGCTACCCCTGCTAGTCCAGTATATAACACTGGGAACCCCCTGCTAGTCCAGTATATAACACCTGGTACCCCAACTAATGCAGCATATAACACCGGGTACCCATACTAATGCAGAACATAACAATGCCCGGTACCCCTGATCCAGGCAATGCCAGGTACCCCTGCTGATGATGATGGCAGTTCTTCACAGATGAAGATCAAGAGAAGACTTGTTGGCATGCTCGTTGGTGGCTGAAAAGGCCAATCCTGGATTTAAGGGCCTGGATCATCTGGGGCATGGGATATCCTGTCCTGCAGGGGCTTGAGTTGCCCCTGATTCTTTCTTCCTTCTGCGTTTCTCCTCTGCATCCTCATGTCTGTCTACCTCAAAGTGACGAGATGCCTTCTTGATGACTGACTGCCAGCCGTCCCTGTCTGCAGCATCCTTCTCCCAAGTCTTGTGGTCGATGCTCGCCAAGGCGAGCTGTCTCTTTGAAATGCTTTCGAGCAGCGCCCCTGCTGCTTGCATTTGCCGGAGCGTAATTCGCCGAACAAGACAGCTTTTGGCATTCTTGTCCTCCATCCATGCAACATGGCCAGACCAGCGCAGCTGTCATTGTAGCAGAGTGTTCTCCACACTGGGAATGCCAGCTCTGTCGAGGACTGCCTTGTTTGTAATGTATTCCTGCCATTTGATGTTCATGATGGAACGCAGTCAGTGTTGCTGAAAGCGCTCAAGCAAGCGAATTTGTCTTCTGTGGAGGACCCATGTCTCTGAACCATACAACAGGCTGGCAAGGACTACTGCTCTGTAGACCTGGATCTTGGTAGGAATGTGGAGTGCATGGTTCTGCCAGACGCGTTTGGAGAGATGATCAAAGGAGCTGCTTGCCTTGGACAGTCTGTTGTCAATGTCCTTGTCCACTGTAGCCTTCATTTGCAATGACTGCCCAGGTAAGTGAAGCTCCCCAACTGCAGTCAGCTCGTGGCCATCGATGTTGATCTTGGCTGGGTTGTAGTTTACGCAAGGAAGTGGCTGGTGCAGTACTTTGGTTTTCTTCAGGCTGATGGTAAGGCCGAAGGCCTTAATTGCTGTAGAGAAACAGTTGACTTTGTGTTGGAGAGCTTTTTCTGCGTGGGCCAGGAGGGCGCCGTCATCAGCCAGCAAAGAGGAGCTCTATGATGAGCTCCTCTAAGGTTTTGGTCTGTGCCAGAAGCCGTCTCAGGTTGAAGAGGCTGCCATCTGTAAGGAAGCAGATGTAGATTCCCTCTCAGAGGTCAGACTTTGCCTCCTGGAGCATCATGCTGAAGATAATTGAGAAGAGGGTTGGAGCAAGCGCGCATCCCTGCTTTACACCATCTGAAGTAGGGAAGCTATCTGAGAAGGTCCCATTATGCTTGACCTGACCTTGCTGGCCCTCATCAAGTTGGCGAAGAATTGTGAGGAGCACAGGCGGACACCTCAGTTTGGACAGGATCTTCCACAGTCCGTCTCGGCTGTATCGAAGGTTTTGGTCAGGTCAATGAATGCAGCAAACAGGCAAATTCTGCTCCCCACATTTCTCCTGGATCTGTTTGAACAGAAATATCATGTTGGTCATGCCCCTGTTTGGTCTGAATCCACAATGGCTTTCTGGGAGATTTTCTTCTGCAATAGATGGGATCAGCCTGTTCAGAAGCACCCTGGCCAAAATTTTGCTAGCGATGGATAATAGGGTGATGCCTCTGTAGTTGTAGCAGTCTGCCTTTTCTCCTTTGTTCTTGTACAGTGAAACAATTATTGTGTCTCAGAAGTCTTGAGGAACAGTTCCTTTATCCCAACATGCTGAGAGCAGGTCTGTCAGCTTGTTCAGAAGTGCATCTCCACCTTCTTTGTATACCTCTGCTGGAATTCCATCAATTCCTCGGGCTTTGCGTGACTTTAGCTGCGCTATGGCTTTCTTCACTTCATCTCAGCTCGGTGGTTCATCGAGTTCCATCTCAACATCTCTCTGTGCTATCCTTTGCAGCGCCTCCTCCTGAACCACTCTCTCAACCCCAAAGAGACTCTTGAAGTGTTCGGACCAGCACTGCATAATGGCCTCTTTATCTATGAGCAGAGTTGTTCCATCAGCCGAGCGTAGTGGTGCCTTCACCTGGTATGAGGGTCCATATACAGCCCGAAGAGCTTCGTAGAGGAATCTTGAATCCCCTACATCTGCGTACCACTGTATTCTCTCTCCCAGCTCTGACCAACCAACAATTGTTCTGCATGGCCCAGAGTTTCACATGTAGTTTGCTGCAAGCCTCCCGATATACCGCTTTTGCAATCTGGTCATCAGGGGTCCTGAGTAGTCTGCTGTGGCAGGAACGTTTTCTCTGCAAAAGTTCCTGGATGTCTGCATGATTCTCATCGAACCAATCCTGATTTTTCCTTGTGGCAAAACCGGCCACCTCGGCTATGGTTTCTTGAAGCACTGATTTCAGCTGCTCCCACTGGTCCTCAGGGATCATCCTTGGAGTTTGAGGAAGTGTCGGTGCCTAATCTTTTGCTCAAACTTGCTCTGAAACTGCTCTGACTGCAGGGAGGCAGAATCGTTTCAGCTGGAGTTTCTTGATGTGGGGTCGTCTCTTCCTACATGGTGGTTTGATCCTGAAGGCAACCTTACTTCGGACCAGCCTGTGATCAGTGTAGCAGTCTGCACTCGGCATAACTATTGTGTGGAGTACATATATGACATCACACTGACGTACCAGGATATAATCCAGGAGGTGCCAATGCTTGGAGCATGGGTGTTTCCAGGTGGTTTTGAATCTGCCTTTCTGCTGGAACGTGGAGTTGGTTATGCAGAGAGAATGCTCCATACAGAACTCCAGAAGCAAGCGGCTCTCCTTTTCGCATTGCTGTTAAACAGCGGTGCTAGCCAGCGGTGAAGGCTGAAAGCGGGAGGTAACAAGCACACTGCCCACTACGCCAACACACGAGACACATCACACTGCCATTGACACACTACCCCTGATAGTCCAGCATATAGCACCAGGTACCCATACTCATGCAGTATATAACAATGCTGGGTACCCCTGCTTGTCCAGTACATAACACCAGGTACCCATACTCATGCAGTATATAACTATGCTGGGTACCCCTGCTTGTCCAGTATATAACACCGGGTACCCTGACACATGCAGTATATAACAACACTGGGTACCAGCGCAAGTCCAGTATATAACACTGGCTACCCCTACTAGTACAGCAAATAACACCAGGTAACCCTGCTCAAACAGTATATAACACCAGGTACCACTACTCGTGCAGTATGTAACACCGGGTACCCCTACTAGTGCAGTAGATAGCAATGTCGGTTACCCTGACTTGTTCAGTATATAACAACACTGGGTACCCTTACTAGTGCAGTAGATAACTAGAAAGGTACTCGGTAGAGCGCATACCTCTGCCACGCAATGCCTGATCCACGAGAACATATATGGTCCAATACATTTTTGAAATATCATGCTATACAGTACTATATTGTTTTGTTACCCTCACCGAAGGAGAGGGTATTGCATTTGGGTCCATTTGTCTGTTTGTTTGTTTGTCCGCACAGAACTTTGGTATTTTTTTCCGCAACTGCTTGTCGGATTGAGAGGCAAAGGTAGGTTGTTGTTCGACAGATTGTGTCAGTCCCAATGAGTCACAGAAGTCTTTTTCTGAAGTGCCATGGCAGGTGAGAGAGGTACCCACACCCAGCCAACTGGCATGATGACAGTTGAAGTCACCACATATGAAGGAGAGTGTTGGGATGAGAGGATAGAAGTTGGCCCATGTTCCCGGAGAGCGAGATGTAAATTGAGTCATCACTGTTTGGTGGACGGTACAACACACATATAAACATGAGGTGGGAGTGGAGTGGGAAAGCCATAGCTAGAGGTATTCCTGGGGGTGTGGAGGAGAGAGGGCAGTTCTCGGTGACAGGAAGAGAGTAGTTGATGAAGAGAGCAACTCCGCCGCCAGGACGAAGCTCAGGTCTGTCATACCAGAAGAGGGAGTAACCAGGGAGAGAGATACTTGGGAGTCAGAGATGTCTTGAAGGAGGAAAGTTTCTGTTAAACAGATTGTGTCTGGTTTGTCAGTGACAACCTGAATGGAAAGATCTGTCAAGTTAGAGTGAAGACCCCAGATGTTTGAGGTCCTCACTGTAAAGGAAGAGGGAGGGGAAGAGGTTTTGGGTGCAAGGGAGGGGAGGGGAGGGTAATACGAGGGAGGGGGGAGGTAAGGAGAGTTGTTGAAAAATTGTGGGGGATTGCAGAAAAGCTTGGGGAGAGGTGAAAAATGCCTAGTGTTGGCTAAATCCTGCTCAGCAGTTGAATTAATACCAGGTGGTGTTAACTCGGCCTGTCATCCTTCCGAGGTCAGCAAAATGAGTGCCAGCATGCTGGTATACTGTGTCGGAGTGGTGACCCATCCAGAATTGTGCCCAATAGCCAAGGAGACTGCTTAAGCAGCACCAACGCTATGCACAGAGTATGGTTCCAATCTCCTCTCCTCTCCTTGGGGAGAGGGCCAGATGAGGATTAAAGGCTTGGTGGTGATAGGTTGAGGTACAGTGGGGAGTAATAAGAGAGGGGCAGAGGGCAGTTGAAGATTGGAGATGGAGAAGAGGGGGTGGGGGAAGGAGGCAACTTTTGTGGATGTGAGGGGGAGGGCAACTTTGGGAAGAGGTAGTGAGGAGGAAGATTGGAGGAGGGGGAGGGTGAGAGGGGAGAGTTGAGGAAGAAGGGTGAGGGGGGAGTCTGCAATCTCTGATTGCTCTTTTTCTTGTTAAAATATGCTTTACTGTGTACAACATGGTAAATAATCACAAATTCAGTCTCACAAATTATAATGTATATGCAGGTGATGACGTCACAACCTTTTATGCATACACATTTGTGACATGCACACTGAAGTATACAGTCGCGACATGCTTCGAGACGTGTTGCCAGCTAATTAACAAGATCCACTTTGTTGGCATCATCAGTACAAATATGAAAAACAAACTCACAGTGACACAGCTTGAGATATACCAAGAGGAGAAACAAAGCAGGTAAGTCTCATGATGTCATTCATCACCGATCAAAGTTGATTTTTCCATGGTCGTGGAATAGCAACAAAAACCATCTTCAAAAGTGAAGGACCATCAAAGCCATGGGAGGAAAAAGAAAGAGTGTGTGTGGGGCCCGGTTAAGTGTGGATATGGGATTCCATGCACGGATACTTGGCACTTCATAAACTTCACTTCCTTATTATGAATGAGACACCTACAAATGATCATTCTAAACTCGAATCAAATCACGACAAAAATACAGATGTTCGTGATTTACAACTTATGCTGTTCAACGTGATCCTGCATTTATATGCACTGTTTCTAGTCTTGCACCCTGTGCTCTTTCGATGCTCTGTACCCCCCCCCTGTCCCCCAAAACCTCCCCTCAGGTATCTGCAGGGCACACGGAGTCCACCAGCAAACCTGCTCCAGAGGAACTCCCAAAATCCAGAATCACAGCTCACCTCCACTCATTTGTTCCTCTTTTTCCCCACCTGTGGAATCAACTTCAACATCCTCTTCAATCTCATTCTTCCCTTCAAGTCTTCAAGACAGCTGTTCACCACCATCTCACATCGTCCGCTATCCAAAATCATGATCTTTTCCATCCCCATTATCCCAAGCCCACCTCTTTCTAAGTTTCCGTTTTTTTCCCCCACGCGAAGAAACTGCAGCTGGACCCATCTTGTACACTCCCCGTGTGTTCTCTCCTCCCCCTCATTCTTCCTCACATCACTTATTTGTCCAAGTCTCCCACTATTTTCTCACTCAACCCTGCTGTTGGTGTGTTTCCCCCCCCTCTGGTCTTTTTGTCCTGTTAGGTCCTGATTGTTTCGATGTTCTCGGTCCTCCATGAGCATCGATGTTGTATTAAAAAAAATGGTAAAATATGCAGTTAATTCGCAGAAGAAAACACTATATAGGTACGGAATGTACAAGCAAGGACAATCTCACTTGATCTCACTTGATCGCCATTTTACTTTCACTTCCTTAAGTGTTAACTCATTCACATGTTTCCCCACTTGACCCACCTTGCGATTGTGCAGAAGGCGAGAAGTCAAAGCGGAGGTGGTAGGTGCTGAAGTCGTGTGCTCAGGCTCTGTGATTAGTCAAATGAGATGAGGAATGTTAGTAATACTGTATATTATTACCATTTTCACCATACATCGTCAACTTAATCTTGTGCAAATCAACACTGAATATAAACCGCTCCATTTCAGTCAAACCTAACAATCAGGAAAATATTTATACATTTGGGGACACTTAAAACATTGCAACTGCACCAAACTCAATTATATTAATGAGAAGCACCTGGGGGGTCATGTTATTACCTCTATCACCAAAGGTCACTCCTGATGTATTCACCCCTGTTTGTTTGTTTGTCTGTCTGTGAGCAGGATATCTCAAAAATGTATGGACCGATTTGGCCAAGATTTGGTGGACAGGTTGGATGTGTAACAAGGACGAGTTGATTCACTTTTCGTGAAGATCCGAATCCAGATACGAGGATTTTAAAGTGATTCTTCACCATTGAGAGATGGGACTAGAAACGGTACCAAGCAAGATATCTTAAAAAGTTGGACGGATTCGGACGAAACTTGGTGGACGAGTTGGGTCGTTGACAAGAACGAGCTGTTTAGATTTTGGTTGAGATCCAAAACTTAAACTGTTCAGCCTGGTGGAGGAATGTGCTCTACCGAGTGCCATTCTGGTTATCCTTATGATTATTAATGTCATAGCAGAGTACCCGCCCGATGGGCAATCTTGTTTCAAGCGTGTACCATCACTTTATTTGAGCGGTGTGTAGGCAACAGACTGCTGCATCTATTACTCCCGAAAATAAATAAATAAAACCTGCGTTAGGTGCATGAAGCAAACACATGCATTACTGTTTTTGTGCATATATAATACACGGTGGTCATGTCGCTCGGGTAATTCTAATTGCAGCTCACCCTCCCCCAAAGGAAGAAAATGCCAATATGTTGTAATCCCCGTTTTGTGTTTTTTCAAAACTTGAAGGAATCAACCTAAACCACAGGAAACACACCTTCAGTGTGTCCTGAGTAATCCATGATAGTTTCGGCTTCCTTGGTCAAATAGTCTCAGAGTAGTTGATGAAACTTTCACAACACACAAAGAGCATACATAATGTTGCGGTTCTGTAAAACCACGTGCCTCCAAGGCAATAGCACACAACATACAGCGATCCCAAGGCAGGTATTTCAATAGTATACGTCTTAGTTAGTCCCTTCCATATGTCTAGTGGGTAAAAGGGGAAAGATGCGTTGCGTGGGACTCTTGTCGTTATGTCTTTTATATCTCTTTAACCTTCACTGTAACCTTTGACCTTTACCTTTTTGTTAAACCAAACATGCAAGCAAGCACACACGCCAAGCAATAAGAATGAGCAACACGCTACGAGTGTCTCCAGCATGTTCGCGCTTGCGAACGCTTCCTGCCGACAATGCACCGGTACATCTTCCATTGGAGTTTGCACACCCATTCTCCATTCAAATGTGCGTGCCAATTCCCAATCGCCACCTCATCTTATACTTCATTCCGCTCACCAAACCTTACCACATTCACCACAACAGCTTCATACAACTGGTAAAAATACCCCTGCAACAACTCGCGCTTCCATGCGACTTATATTCACCAATTTCACAACGAACGCCACGTGGCACTCACCCCTCACCATGGATGCCACGTGACAATTATCACTCGCTACAAACGCCACATTGCCATCATCTCTCGCTACCAATATCACAAGAGTGCCCTACTCTACAACCGCCACGACTACCCCATGGTCGTCAAATCCATACCGTAGCATCAAGGGACCTGGAGGAGACGCAGATCGAGCTATTTCAAGGCATAAAGCGAGGCGCGAACGTGCACTGAGGCTCGTAAAGGGACCTACGGGTAGCACGGGGATTTCTCGACAATTCCATGTTGGAATGAAGATCGGCGCACGGTCGGGGCCGGAGAACGCATCCAAAGACTTGGAGCTCCGACCCTGATGTTCTGGGCATCCAAAGACCCCATGTAAAGATTGGAGCTCCGACCCGTGGCAAGGTTAGCGAGCAACTGACCCATTTTTCGTCTCCGAGGCCTGGCAGGGCGTGGCTACGGCTGCTGTGGCCCAATAGGGGAGCGTGATTTTGTCTCCAGCTCGTTTTGAATTAAAAAAAAACTTATTCTTAAAATATTCTTTTAAGGGCACCCGAGAACGCGGACCCATAAAAAGGGCAGAGCAGAGCCGATCAGGGTCTTTTCGTCAGTTCACCCAGTCAGTCGGCAGTCTGCTTGTCCAGCCAGTTCATCCTTTTCGCACTGCTCATCCGGTCAGCTTGTTCGTCGCTGCTGCTGTTTGTCCTTTCGTGCTCGGGGCTGTCCGCGGTGCTGCAGAGAGGAATGCAGAGCCAGGCGAGATTGGTGAGCAGGCATTCGGCGAGTTGGTGAACATCGGTGCAGAGCAAATGGCACCGCGAGTCCCAGTGACCAAGCGGGGTTCTCACACTACTGCCACGAGGTGGGGTTGCTCCGTTTTGAGCGATCCTCATTACTTACAGACATTTACACATACGGAGAGGATAGGAACTTTCTTCTTACACATCTTTTTCTACCATCTTACTTTCTCTTTATCTCGTCTACTATGGAAGTACAAAAGAGCATCAATGCGGGCGAAGCCTGACTTCTTTTAAGGGAAGAAACCTGAAGGAGCGAATTGAACTGACTCACACCTCACTTCTTCCTCTCGCATTACGCTGCACCCCCGTTGCACTATGCTCACAACTCACACTCCCACACCATACACACCCAGTATTCCTCCCACCTCCCTCTCCCTAAGCGTTCTGAGTTGCGTTGGTCTGCTTCCGTGCCAGGTATTGAGAGGTCGTTTACCCTCACCTGCTTCTTTCTCTCTGGGCTATCTAATTTTCCGTGTGTGTGTGTGTGTGTGTGTGTGTGTGTGTGTGTGTGTGTGTGTGTGTGTGTGTGTGTGTGTGTGTGTGTGTGTGTGTGTGATGGCACCTGTCATAACACAAGTTAAGACTGCATAAGATATAATGGGATAACTCTGCTCTGTCTCTGTTTTTGTGAGATTGTTTGCCTTTTGCCACACCCCACAAATTCCTTGCTTTCCCTACTGTACATGCCAATAAACCCCATTTACTGTGCCATATAACTTTCCTCGCATTCTGGTTGTAAATAAACGGGCTGTTTAGAAATATTCCCAGCTCATTTTTGTATTTTCCTTCATTGGTCCAGCATGGCCCGCACCCAAGCTTAGCCAGGATGTTCTTCCCCAAAGATTTGCTTCGCAGCCGATACATACTTGGCAGTTCCGCTCGGCTGAACCTGATCCGGTAGGTAATCTGGTTAACACAAGTACATACCGAAGGTGCGTTCCCCCGTAAGAAGGTCACGTGACCCTTAGGTAAACAGTTTGTCAGACGGAGCACACCAAGTCACGTGGTCGACTAATTGGCATTCGCGGTCGATTCGCGACCCCCTCGCATCACAAAGTTATTCATGTGCGACGGCCTGCGATTCCCGGTGAGTTCAGAAAAGGACCCGAGATAGTCCCTCGCTCGTGGTTCCCCCTCGTGACACCGGCCTGCAACAATACTTTCCCTCCATTATATTGTGCGGTATATAGATTTTCTTTTTACGGTATTTTAATCTCAACATCTTCAAAAGAAGCAATTGTTACAAACAGACAAGCTTTGCCCACGAGTAAAACATCAGGGTCAAGATCTCGTGAACTCTTCATTGATAAACAGTGTGTGTATAAATACAAACACACATCCACAGGGATGGACAGGCGCTCACACAGCCAGTCCCCGCAAACGTACAGGTGGCCACATGCTCACAGGAAACTGAGCAGGTGCCACCACATACAGGTGACCCAGCACTCACGCAGGAGGCTGCACAGGCGCTCCGTGTGCAGGCACCCCCCCACGCAGGCGCCAATGCAGGCGCCCCCGCGTATGCGGACACACACATGCACAGAAAGGAAACCTGGGTGCTCTATGGCACCAATCATTTTTTGAAAAACAGGCATGGATTGAACATGCAAGGCAAGAAGCAAACGTTGTTTATCCTCTTACCTTCTGTGTAAAGTTCTGGCTGTACTCTCACAACACTCACAAGCACTGGGAAATATAATGAGGAAGGAAAAGTGAAATGCAAAACAATAAATGAATACAAAATAATGATATGGTGTCACCTTTAACTTCAGTGTTTATTTTCAGAAATAAATATCACTAATAATTAATAAAATATGCCTGTCAAGTGAAGCAAATTCGTAAGTTATATATTTTTGCAATTGCATGCAATCATTTCACAATAGGGCTGGCAAGATAGCGATAGGTACAGAGATAGGCACATTCAGCTCTGTGCTCTCCAGCATGTGTTTGAAACCCAACCCAACTCTAAACCCCCATGATAGTGTTTCCTCTGTAGGGTTGAGGCATCAATGTGTGTGCCGTCCCGAGGATGGATGTTAAACTGGGTGTCCCCATCTGCTGGCACCAGTTGATGGACCTTCAATCACCATCTCATATCACGGTGTCCTACGTGGAGTAAACGAGTTGTTGCCTGCACCCTGAACAAATTACAATCCTGCCTGATTGTGTAGAAGAGTGAGAGGCAGAGTAACTCCTCAGCGATGAGGCAACTCACGGGTTGAATTCAGAATTGAATCCCATTCCAATATGCATTTACTCACATTTCATAATCATGTTATGAAAGAAAATTATGTTATTACCCTTGCCAAAGGAGAGGGTATTGCGTTTGGCTCTGTTTGTTTGTCCGCACAGACCTTTCGTGTTTTTCTCTGCAACCGCTTGTTGGATTGAGACGAAATTTTCACCATTGGAGCGACGACTCATGTAGAATGTTGGAATCATAATTATGATGTCATAGATCATGTCGTGTGGCAGCCATGTTGGAAAAAGGAAAAAACTTTGTACCTCCATCTCTGAAACCGCACCAAGAAAAAAATTGAAACTCCTCATGGGGAGTGATTTTTTTTTTTTTGACATCATAGGTGCCTTTGTTATGATGTCATAATTACATATGTAGAATGCGATATCTGATCAGTATTAGAAATTCTGAGGGTCATCTCGGGATAAAATAGTCCACAGGAAAAAATTCGATGACATCGTCGGTTCTGTGATTCGGCAGCCATATTGTTTGTTTTTTTTTAACCCTTCAAAACCTTCTTCTCTGAAGTGGCTGAGCAGATCGAGGCAAAACTTTACAAGTATGACCGCCTATCCATGAAGAACAAAAGGTTCACACATATGATGTCATTGGTCACATGGTCACGACATGGCAGCCATATTGGTTTGAAGAAAAATATTAAATAATGTTTTCTCAGGAACCGCTTAAGCGCTTAATTAAACCGAAACTTCACAATTATGATCCTGTAGTGATGGGGAATACATGATATGAATTTCAACTTGATCAGACACATGGTCTGGCAAGCAAAATTTATTTTTTTTAATCTCAGTTCTTTTCGATTTTTCTTTGGACTATTTTTTTATTTTTGGAATAAGGCTCACTTAGCTGTGCCTGGATGGGTTTGAGGGTAGAGGAGTAGCAGCTGAAATGCGAATCCTGTCCAGGATCCTCCTGATGACTTCATCTTTGTTTTTTGCTTGTTTGGGTTCCTTCTGATGACTCCAATGCAGGACTGTACCTATTTGGTCTTCCTTTTCATTTGAATTGACTTTATTTTAATCCCATTCTGAATTCAATTGAATAATAATGAAAAACGTCATTGGTCAGGGTCAGGTGTCAAGGGTTGCATCAAAGCGGGATGTCTTGGTACCACCGAGCCCCCCTCATGAGCTAATACTTGGTGGATGCACCTTTGACAGCAATTACAGCTGTGAGTTTGTCAGGATAGGTCTCCATCAACTTTTCACACCTTGATTGGGCAATATTTGCCAATTCTTCTGCACAAAACTGTTCAAGCTCAGTGAAGTTGCATGGGGAGCATTGATGGACAGCAATCTTCAAGTCATGTCACAGATTTTTGATTGGATTTAGGTGGTTGCTCTGACTGGGCCACTCAAGGACATTTATAGTTTTGTTCCTTAGCCACTCCAGTGTGGCTTTGGATGTGTGCTTCAGATCAAAGTCATGCTGAAAGGTGAACTTCTGTCCCAATTTCAGCTTTCTTTCAGAGAGCAGCAGGTTTTCCTTTTTGATTTTTCTATATTTTGCTCCATCCACTTTCCCTTTTATCATGACAAGTGCCCCAGTCACTGCTGATGAGAAACATCCCCATAACATGATGCTGCTGCCACCATGCTTCACAGTAGGTGTGGTGTTCTTTGGGTGATGTGCTGTGCCAAATGTAACGTTTTGCATTTAGGCCAAAAAGTTCCACCGTGGTTTCATCAGACAACAAAACTTTTTGCCACATGGCTTCAGAATCCCTGGAGTAGTTTTTGCCTCATGCAGGACTCAAGGTGGGCTTTTTGAGCAATTACTTCGGGCCCTGTCACACGTTGACGTTTTAGCCAGTGTAGGGCAAGGTATCAAAATGTATGTAAAACGCTGGTGTACGCTGAACTATTTATGTTTTTTTTTTCCAGTTTTGGACGTATTCATAACGAGTTTGACGTATGCATAACGTATTTGTAACGTACACAGAACGTTTCGATAACATATAGATAATTTATATCAACGAATGCCGAGCGTGTTGTCGGCATTCACAACCTATGCCCAACGATAGTCTAACTTATGCATAGCGCGGCAGCGTATCGTCGACGATCACGTGGCGTAGGCTATTCATAGGCTGCGGCTCGACGATTCAAATCATAACCACACTAGACATCGAAGTGTCAAGCCGTTGTCACACCTTGACGTTTTAGCCAGCGTATGCTGACGTATGAAAAATTTGCCGAATACGCTGACACACGTCGAATACGTTATGGGTAAGTTTTGTATACGTTTAGAGCACGCTGAAGCACGCTGGCATACATCGTAGTACGCCGAGTACGTCGACAAATTTTCAGCATGTGGAAAATTTTTTGACGTATGCCAGCGTATGACACGTTCCGCATACGCTGGCCATAAGTTGTAGGGACGTTACGCGATCGTTGACGCACGTCGACACACGTTACTTGTAAGTTACTCATAAGTCGAAACACGTCGAGGTAATGGTTAGCGTCAGTGTTCCAGGCTCCCTGGGTTTTTTTTTCGGTATGACGGTGATGTTGACACTTCGATTTCGAGTGTGGTTATGATTTAAATCGTTGAGCGGCAGCCTATTAATTTTATTATATTATAACCGCACTAAAAATCGAAGTGTCAACATCACCGTCATACCGAAGAAAAAAAAAGCCATGGAGTCTGGAACACTGACGCTAAACATTACCTCGACGTGTTTCAACTTATTAGTAACTTTCAAGTAACGTGTGTCGACGTGTGTCAACGATCGCGTAACGTGCCTACAACTTATGGCCAGCGTATGCGGAACATGTGAGTCATATGTCAAAAAATTTCAAGCACGGAAAATTTGTCTTGCAGCTCGGCGTACCACGACGTATGCCAGCATGCTATTAACGTATACAAACTTACCCATACGTATTCGACGTGTGCCAGCGTTTTAGACAAATTTTTCATACGTCGGCATATGCTGGCTAAATCGTCAAGGTGTGACAGGGCCTTTCTTTATTACCACCCTACTGTACAGGCCAGACTGGTGGGGTGCTTTGGATATTGTTGTCAAATGTACACAGTGACCAGTCTTTGCTATAAAGGCATGTAGCTCTTCTGAAGTTGCCATTGGCCTGTTGGTGGCCTCTCTGATCAGTCTCCTCCTTGCTTGGTCATCCAGTTCGGAAGGACGGCCTGATCTAGGCAGGATTTTGGTGGTACCATACACCTTCCACTTCTTAATGATTGTGTTGACTGTGCTGCAAGGGATATTCAAGGCCTTTGAAATATATTTATACCCATCCGCTGATCTGTGCCTTTCCACAACTTTCTCCCAGAGGTCTTTTGAAAGCTCGTTGATGCTCATGGTTGAGTCTTTGTTGTGGAATGCACTACCCAGTCGAGGAAACCGACAGGAACAGCTGATTTTATTCAGAAATAATCAGAATCACTACAATTTAACACAGGTGGAGGCCAGTTAACTTGGTGTGTGATTTTGAAGGTCAATGGTTACACATGAGCTAATTTACAGTTGCTATTATCAAGGGGGGTGGATACTTATCCAACCAAGATATTCCAGTTTTGGGTTTTTAATGAATTTTCACAAATTTGTAGAATTTGTTTTTTTACTTGGAAGTTGTGGGTTACGAAAGAAATTTGTTTTTCACAGATAAAAACCACACCTACACTACTGCCACTGGTTGGACAAATAAATGGTGCAAAGTTCATGATGTAAAAGTACGAAAAAGTTGCCACCGATGAAAAGTACGCTGTAGTGCATAGTCAGCTGGGGAGGGGGAAGAGTGGGCATGATCCAAATTTGAGCTCGTATATGGTAAGAATGTCTCATCTGGTGTTCCTCCCAGTCTGAAACTGGACTTGGGCTGGCACGGCTGTCTTTTAACCTCAAGATGGCGGATGCACATGTGCCTCATTCAGCCAGGGCGTTGGAAAGGGGTCAGCGATTGGCTCTCTAGCAGACGCTGACACCCACCTTGTGATTGGTGAAGGGGAGCAGCTCCCTCTGGCCAAGCCCCAACTGGCCCCAAGGGCGCATGCACTTTGGTGACACTGGCATGCACGCCTATGACACATATAATTGACTGCTGGCACTTGCCATGACCGCCTTTGGTGGACAGCTCCCCAGTGTGAGCAGATATTGACCTCAAATGAGGGTGGGGCGATCGAGGGCCGATGAAGGTGGTAGTGGGGGGTGGGGGTAGGGGACTCCCTCACTCTTCAAGTGGCTTCTCTCGCTGGCTCTTCTTTGCCTGGCTTGTACTTGCCAAGAATGCAGTGGAGCCACGTTTGTTTACATCCAGGGACCCTCGAGCTGCATGCCAGCAGTGTCACGTACCGTTGCCCTGTGGCGTGAAAAACCTGGTCTGGTTTGGTGTTCGTGTCTTAAAGTTGTAATCATTATGCTCTATGGTTTCAATTCCTGGACTGTTCAGTGTTTGCTTGTTTATTGTTGGTCGACCTTTTGTGTTGGGTTCTTCATTTATGTTGGGTTATTTTGTGTTGGGTTCATTCTTCATTTGTTGTCTTATGCCTTAATACATGTATTTGTATTCCTCAAGATCATGCACACGCCTTGTTCTGCATCTTGCCGCGTTGAGGTAAAACCGTTGGGAACAATGGCAATTCCCTGGGGGTGAAAATTAAGTTGATTGTAATCTTGACAATGCGGAGAATTTGCACCACTCCATGGTTCAGCCATTCGCGAAGCAACTGTTTCTGCAGTTGAAATGCCACACCTGACAGTGGTAAGGTAATTCTTGGTTGTGGCATGGGGTCGTAAATACTACAATATGTATGGCTGTCTTTTTAACATGATGGAGGAATAAAGGGCAAAGGAATGAATATACAGACAGTCAAAATAGGGACGTATAGACATGGCAAGGGAACCAAGTGTGCTGAGTAGACAAGGAACGTGTAAGAAGACAAGAAGATCGAACAAAAATAGGGTAAATGTGTAAAAGTGTGCGCGGACAGGACAGGAAAGGGGAAGAGAGAAGAGATGGTGAGAATATCGGGGAAAAGAATCGGGATTGCACAAGATGGTCATCACTGGCCATTTTAAAGGAGTGGTGAAAAGAACATGACTGGACGGACTCGGGGAGGAAATTATAGTCGTGAAAATAGGGGGACAAAAGAAGAACTGACGAGGTACTGGAGTTGAGGAGGGTAAGAGGGTTTTGCATTGCCAGCTGAGCAAGTGCTTGTGTACCTGCACAGCTTGCAACCCACAACTTATTGCACCGTATTCCATTGTGTATCACTTCTATAGGACGTGATCCACAATTTGCCATAATGCCAATGCTGGCTTTACAGAAAAAAACGAGTGGCCCAAATGGCCTTTTCCAGAAATTGAACAAAATGTCTGTTCCATTGTTTCTGTTTACAATGAAATCTCATTCAAGTACTTTTGAGGAGAAATTCCCCCAAGCTGGTTTATTGCCAATCCCACATCCTCCAAGCCCTTCTCACCTGGATGATCTTGCGGAAGACCGAGAGACCAGTCCAAGCCTTGGTGCCTCTGAGGATACTCTTCTCCTTCAGAATCTTCTTTCTTGCATTGCCTTGTATCCTGATCCAACTTTTCACTCTCATCAACAATTAAGTCTTCATCTCTTTCTTCTTTTATTTTTCCCCATTCCATGTTTCCTTCATTACACTGGTCTTCTTCTTCTAACCTCTTTATGTCTCCAGCACACTCTCCTTCTCTTCCTAGTTCTTCCCCACTCCACCACTCCACATCTCCTTCTCCAATCCAATGATCTTCTCCTTCACATTCCTTTTCCCATTCTCTTCCATCTTCTACATGCCTATCCCCAATACTATGCCCCTCATCATCGTTAATGTGTTCCTCCTCATTATTATTTTCACTGTCTCTCTCTCCTTCTTCATCTTCAATCTCCCCATCTTCCTCATCAATTCTGTCCCACTCTTCACCAATGTGCCTTTCCCAATCCCTACTGCTCTCTCCCCCCCACAGACTACCAGTCCCTTCACTTTCTCTTTCCATCCCATCTTTGAAGTCCTCCATCAATCCTGCACCAGACACACGACAGGGTAAAACATCAGTGCAACAAGGTCAGGAACTGGTCTTCCTTTGAAATGCTCTTCACAACTCAATGAAAACAAGTGAAATCCTTCAATACAGCACGTGTGGTGAAGCAAATGAGTACACTTATGTTAACATGTGCAATTTATGCTTTTTCAGTTGAAAAACAATTAAAAAGCGTACTTAATATTTGAAATGTAAAAATCTTGTTATTATTGTGATAAGCCTTTATATATAACAGAAGGAATGAAATCGTTCGATACAGCGTGGCAGGAGGCCGCAAAAGAATGATAGCATAAGAAGAACTTCGCTTTCGGCATTCGGCGATCAGCGCGAAATGCGATGGTGGGCGGAAATGACGTCTTTCGGCGCGGAATGCGATGGTGGGCGGAAATGGCGTCTTTCGTTCGTTCGTGCATGAGAGGGGCGCGTTTCTTGGATTTTTTCCCGTCAAGCAATAAATTAAATGTTTTTCACATATATAACACGTTAGTTTCACAAATTTCCATTGAAATACTCGGGTATTTCGGTAAATTCTCGCTATTTCCGTCTAGGTTACGCACTGCATCTACTGGACGGCCGTCATTGGCTGTCTTGAGGCACGTGGGGGGGGGGGATAGGGGACACCGGAGACGTGGTAGACACCAGGGACATTTCAAACTCTGTGCAATTGTATACAGCGCACGCGCTGTAATAAGAATCCAACTTACCTGTGCATTGACATTCCATCAATCCTTTACACACTCGGGGAAACAACGTTCAAAAACCATAGCTCGTGTTTAAATTATTTATTAAATCGAATCGATAAACTAAAGTGAAACTTTTAATGTTCCCTCTAAGACTCGACCTGCACAACAACCCAATTTGTTGAAAAATGCAGGATGTATTCAAACTGCTCCAAAAATGGTAAAACGACTTTGAATCTGCATTTTTCCAGGTAAATGTGATGAACATTTCAACCTCCCAGGTGTCCTCACTCATAGTGTACAGTGACAGTTGCGCAGCAACAGCATGCATTCTGATGGAAGCGAGTTAGATTCGACAAATGCATATGTTCCTTCCGCTCATATGTTGCGTCATTTCCACTTGGGGGAAGGCGGGTTGGCAGTTGGACTTCCTTTATTTGTTGTGAACGTGTTTGTACTCGTGTGACAAAGGCACGTTTTTTTCCGTCATATTCAAGTGATTTTAGAATAAAGTCATCAGTTACCAAAACCTCGGGTATTGTGAAACTGCCAGGAATATTCTTATTTTTAGCAGCATCTTGCGTAGCGAACGCTGCTCTAAGAACGCCCGGCGTTGTTGTTGTTGTTCTTCTTCTTCTTGTGAAGACAAAACCTTTATATTAGGACTCGGCTCTTTTATAGACACGATCCGGATCTTCTTAAATACTAAGCACTTGTACACATCCTCGCATTGAGGGTGCCTTTTGAGAGCGTCTATCATGAACTTTTAAATATATTCGGATATTTGCTTTAAAATTTCGAAAAGTTCACGTTACTATTTAAAGATTATTCCATTTAATGTATTGTAAATTCGTAAATACATTATTTATTTCGTAAATACACTATATTTCGTAAATACGTAAATACACTATGACGGGTCTCGCTATTGGCTTAATCAAGGCATGTGACAAAATATCGGAAGTTGTTGTTGTTTTTTTGTTTGTTTTTTTTAGCCGACAAAACCTTTAGGACGCTGCTCTTGGACACATTTGTCCTTGTTTCAAGAATCTGGGCACCAGGACCGTTTCAGGATAGTAAAAAACCCACGTCATGCTTGTCTCGCTGGTGTGGTCGTAAAGAGCCGTCATGGTGAACTCACACCATACAAGGTCGATCTGTCGTTGGCTCTTGGACTTCGTCCATCTCTTCCAGATCTTCACTCATTTTGGAGGCCAGAGCAGAAGCAGCCGAGGCCTCCGTCAGAGCTGCCATGGTATGCAAATTGAAACAAAGCTTGATTGGTAGCTACACAACAACAGATGCATCTCCAACAACTATAGTGGGGGGAAGAAGCTGCCATAACTCAGGCCTGTTTGGAAGCGGTCTGGTACTCTGCGTGGAGGCAAATTCGACAATATTTTGATTGCTAAATTACCTCCACCTGCAGAGAAAGTGGGAATGCTCTTATCCAGGAATACCACATCTCCGCAACCATCCATTTTATCTGACTACGACACTGAAGATATTCCACAGGATACCAGGGTATGTTCTGACCGAGCTCTACATTGCTCGTACTTCCGTCATTTCAGTCAGACCCCCTATCAGCAGCCGTCAACGCTGAAGCGCCAAACTCCATGGAGAACCCATCAACATCAATTGTGTCCAAAAGGCAAGTTATGTCTGCTCAGTATAACACGACGCCGGCTCCTGGTCGATCGTACCCAACTCACAACTAATATCTTACACACAAACATCGTGTCATCATCTTTCTCCAATGCTATGTGTCATGGTTGCATATCAACCCCCATTCTGTTAACATGTCCCGTTACGAGTTCCTGGGTTAGAAACCCAGCTCCAGTTACGGTCATTAGGCATCCAACAGTGTGTGTACACCGATCCTATGTCGGCATACATTGGAATTGCAGTCAACCCCCAACTGAGTTATTTCTCACAAAATCCAGGGTACACCCATGCTGTACTTGCATCCGGTGCGAGGACATATACCACACATGTGGTAGCAACATTACAAGTCTCCAGCCGTTCACCAATGGGTCCATCAATCACGCCAATCCACACAAAACTCTGTGGACTCTCTGTCTCATCGCGTCTTAGCTTCAGAGAAGGTTTCTATGTTTGACAATCAGCCTGAGAAATTCAGGACATGGCGTGCAGCCTTCTCGAACATGATCAACGGAATACCCCTCTCATCTGATGAACAACTTAACCTCATGGTTCAACATATGGCTGACCATTCAGAATCCAAAGGACTCGCAGAGTGTCTCAACCGAGTTTACATTTCTAACCCTGACATCGAATTGATGCAGGTCGGGCATCGTCTTAATGAAAGATTCCACAGCGATTAAGCAATTACACAAGCATTGCTAAATGCAATTTGGTCTGAAGTTTAATTAAAATGAAACAAGTTTTTATTCCAAGAATACTCCAAGCTGTAACTCTAGCCTTTCGTCTGCAGAAGAATGACAGTAAAAGTCTGCAGAAGTTTGGCAACATCATCGAGGAAATAGAGGCCGCCAGATGTGCTGGGTCACTTCAAGGACTTTTAGCTTTGGATACATCTCTGTTCCTAAAAACCAATCGTAGCGAAGCTTCCACCTGACCTTGTCGATCATTGAAAGATGGAGGTCTTCAAGTATAAAGAGACCTACAACGTTAATTTTCTTCCATTTTCAATGCACGCATCCTTCGTTTGGCTAAATGCAAAGATTCAAAATGACCTCAGTCTGATGATTTCCTCGGAATATGACCTTCAGTAACTGAGGTGAAGGCCCTACTTGCCATGAAGAACAGAATGCCTGCCTTCAGTAGTGACACTCATCCAATGGTCAGAGTAAGCAAGACCGACGTTACCATCTGAGGATGAGCACCCTCGCCGTTGAATGGAATATCCACAACAATTCTACCCTATTCACAGGACCAATCCTCTAGCACTAAACCAATGAAAGACATGTGCCAGATGTGCCTTGTCAGCCAGCCATTCAGCCAAGGACCCTGCAGCCTCATACGCGGTGGCAAGCCAAGGAACACAGCCTTCATGTTGGTGATATCGCTCTGTTGAAGAAAGATGCTCCCAAAAGTGACTGGCCTTATGGACATGCAACTTAGATGTTGCCCAGTGCAGACGGTCAGTTTTTGAAAAGTACAAATCCATACCAAGAAGGATGGCAAACCCCATACCTGCGACCTGTAACTGAGATCATGTAGCATATACCAGCAGGGAAGAATGGAATCATTCACTGCATTATATTGGTTGTGAATTTCAAATTATCTTTGTTTTCCACTGTGTCCCTATCCATTTGCCAGAGTCTCGTCCAATAATTTAGTGACTGAATATTCTTTAATCCATTTATTTGATGCATTTGACAATGTTCCGCCAAAGGTGCCTCCCCCAATCCTCATGTTCATGTAATTCTCATTGCTCGATCAACTTTTTCATTGGTTTTATAAAAAAATAAAACAATAGAAACAAGCGAGGAGTGTAATAGAACTGAGTTTGATTCTACAAATGCATAACTTCCAAATATGTTTTGCATCATTTCCACTTGGAGGATTGCAGGCTGGCAGTTGGACTTCCTTTTTTTTGCAGTGAATGTGTGTGTACTCATGTGACAAAGGCATGGTTTTTTCACCGTCATATTTGAGCGATTTTGAATAAAGTTATCAGTTGCTTAAGCTTCGAGTGTTGCTGCCTGGAATATGATTATTTTTCAAGAAACTGGGCACAATGGCCGTTCCAGGATATGCACGTCAACCAATGTGAAGCTGGTTTGTCACATGGAGCACATCATTAGTCTCACATTCTTATCATGACACTCCAAAAAAATTAACTTGATGAAGCTCCTATCCTTTCTGTTAACAACCTCTTGAAAACAGGAACTTCTCTTAAGCTCCTGAGCTTTATGAGGAGCTAAGACAGCTTGATCAGATCTCCAAAATGGGCGTGAAAAGAAAGACTGCCAACAAGTTGTCTCCAGATGTCCAAGCTAAGGAGCAATGCCCTGATGCTAACGCATGCTTGAGAACTCTCAGCTCATCATGTTATAAAGGTCAATCCAAATTAAAGGGCACCAAATGTGACGTGGATCAGCCACGTGACGAGTGGATTGAAACCATCCATGAAGCATGTACAAGGCCACATCAAGTCCTAAGGGAAGGGGTTTAACAAAACTGTGACCTTGGGTGTGACATATGACAACAAATCATGGGGTCATTAGCGAGCCAAATTCCAGTGGAATCAAGAAAGCCAATTATTTTATCACTTGGAATACAAGACTCGTGCCACCATGCGATTATAAAATAAATATTTATTTTTCAAACGAACAGAGCAAGGAGCACACCGTTAAGATGAATTTTATCCCTATCCTCAACACCTAGCTCGAGACGGGATATAACAGGCTCTCTCAAATAGAGACCATCAATTGGGTAACATCACCAATCTTGTTCTTCCAAAAAGGGTTCACAGCTGTAGCATCAGCTTCGACTTGCTTCCCAAGGCGGTTAGCATACTTCGATCAACGATTTGTCGATTTCATGCATTGTTCTACCTGTCCGTCGATGCAGACCGACAATAGTCGAGTCATGACAAGTAAGAATAGTTCTTCATTCCTTTCTCAAGTAGCCCAGCAACATAAATTGTGAGGAAAATTCTGTGAAAAGCATGGCAGCTGGAGACAGACAGGTGTAAAGTTACACGGAACTTTTTAAGGCCTCAAGCAAAGCGTCGTAGAAGCAGCGTCAAATGAAGGATTGTTAAGAAATAGAAAAATGGATGGACGATGCCGAGATGAAAAACATTTTAACCTCATATTGCTGAGGCACACAACAGCACAATAAGGGAAGGAAATCAAAAGTAATCTGCACAGACTCAGATTGCGTGCTAAATCAGTGTGCAGCTGCACACTAGTACTTTTCTGCCACTCTTGCGGTTAGCGCCAACTCTCGAAGAATACAGAACGGTCGATCACTTCTTGCTGTTGCAGCACTGTCGCAGCACGGAAACGGCTCCTCAGATGACTGCTCGGACGATTCACTGGTGCTGACACAACATGAAGGCAGTTCACAAGCGTGCAACCTTCCTTCGGGGAATTGTCTCGGGTAATGCCTGTCAATCCCGATCCACAGTCCTCTCGGTACCAGTGCCATCTCTGAACGGGTAGTTAGTTGCTTCCTACATTGCTCCACTCCATCTCTCTGCTTCTCCTCTTGCATCTCTCCCCACCTCACTTGTGTACAATTTCAGGACGAGGACTTACACTGACTGCCCTCTCCAGGAAAAGGAAAGGAGTCTCTGGGGGCTTTCCAGACACCCTCCTCAGTAATGGTAAGCAAATGTATTTCCAACTTGTTTTGTACCTGGCCTGTGCAGGTTTTCCCCAGTGTATCCACAGATACAAGTCTAACATATAATCCACCAATAATGGTATTCCTCAATTTTGCTTCCAAAATGATAAAATGTGTCTATAACTAATGTGTGTGTGTGTGTGTGTGTGTCCGTCCTCCCCAACTCCAAAACCATGAAACCTCGCGGCCTGAAACTTTGCATGCATAAGAAGGGAACTACAAGGGAGTGCATGAATGAAAATTGGGTGTTGGGGATAATTTAAACACACCTTTTGAAGATAATTATCCTTTATCAAGGCTCATCCTTGGTTACCTTGCTGTCCCTCGCTGGGGTCTTAATTCGCAATTCTTTTTTGGGGTGGGCTGCTCAACAATGCCTTGACTTGGAACAGGCCACAATGATTTCTTAATGATAAAGTTATTTTTTCACTTTTCTCACTCATATCATCGAATGCCTGTTCATCATCGCTACAAATCGCTGGATACATTGCAATGCTTATAAACTCCAGGAGAGGCCAGCATTCATTGCTTTATTTCATTTCCGCACATGCCTTAACCTCTAGAATCTCTTAATCTGAGCTGAATTTCAAATTTTGAATTTCTTTATTGACTTCAGCAGTAGTTCCAACTGCTAAAAAGAAAAAAAACAGGTTTATTTTTCTCCAATTTGGACGTTGCCTGACATTCCGGACGTCTCCAAGTACTTGGTACTCCAGGTTTATGTCAGGTCAGGTTCGATCTGTGACCTGCTACAGGTACCATGTAAACCTGTACTAACCTGTTCCATGGTCGGGTTGTCGGCGACTAAACCGTCTCCCCCACCAGGTTTTCTGGTGAGGGGGGTGTTTGGATATGGACACCCAGCAGGATTAAAAACAAAACCTGTCAAAGGGCGGAGGAGCTCCTTGTTAGCCAACGGCAATCCATATCTAGTGCCCAACTGTGTCTGCAGACGTCCTCCTGCAGTTGGGTTACTTCTTATTAGGAGGTTGGTGGCAGGATTTGCACTCCGGTCACAGTAAAACCCTTCATTCCGCAAAACGCAAAAACGCAAAAAAAACCTGAAAACCCACTCCGTGGGAGTACCTCCTGTGCAGCTTCCCTTCGCAGGGCAGCTCACCGGATGACGGGATTGGGGCAAAGCCTTTGGGACCCCCAATCTTTGATGAGAGGAGGGAAACCACGGGGTAACATCCCTGGGTCAGATTGCGGGAGAGTGTGTCGGAGTGGTGCTGAGGAGTCGTCCACCAGACGGCGGTCTCCTTGGGTTAACCTGAGGCGGTCCCTTCGGGTGGGTGCCTGGAATGTCCTATCCCTAACAGAGGATGATCACCTGTCTCTGTTATCATCTGAGCTCAAGCATTTGGACATCGGGATTGCAGCACTCTCTGAGGTTCGGAGACCGGATTGCGGCGAGATAATGGTGGGTGGTTACACCTACTATTGGTCTGGTCGCTCTGATGGTTACCATACCCAAGGAGTTGCTGTAGTTGTGTCCAATAAGCTGACTCCAATGATAATTGAGGTAACACCGGTCAACGAGCGTATTATGATATTAAGGATTCGTCACTCCTTCGGTGTCATTTCCCTGGTCTCTGTTTATGCTCCGACTGAGGCGAGTGATCTCACCGTGAAGGATGCATTCTACGCCACACTCGAGTCTGTGGTTGATCAGTGCCCCAGACGAGATACACTTCCAGTCTTGGGGGATTTCAATGCATCGACTGGAACTGATAGGGATGGTTATGAGGTGTGTGTTGGTCCCCATGGGTCAGGAACTATGAACCAGAATAGCACTAAGCTCCTTGACTTTGCAAGAAGTCATGGACTTTGGGTGGCTGGTTCATGGTTTCAGCGCCCATAAGCTCATCGCTGGACTTGGTATTCCAACGCTGGCGGTGTGGCAAAGGAGATTGACCATGTCCTCATTGACGGTCGTTGGAGGATGATCCAGAACTGCAGGGTCTACCGGAGTGCTCAGTTCCTCAATACTGACCACAGGCTTGTTGTAGCAACTCTAAAGCTGCACCTTAAATCCTGGAGAATGGTACCATCCCAGCCTCGGCTGGATGTTGCCAAGCTCAGGGATGAGAGAGTAGCTGAGGAGTTTGCGAACAGGCTGAGTGGACACTTGGGGGGTCTGGGTGCTTTGGGGGGTCCTAAAGAGTTGTGGAGCGCCTTCAAGACCACCGTCCTTGATGTTGCCGGTGGATGTCTTGGAGCTCACCGCAGGGCAAAGAAGAATTTTGTCTCTCAAGGGACACTGGATACCATTGACCAGTCGCAGGGCCAGGCTGAATGGCAGAGCTGAGCTGTTCAGGGAGCTGAGGCGTAAAACTGTACGTGCACTGAGGGTGGACAAGGAGGCCTACGTGCGAGGAATCTGTGAGGGTGTAGAGCATCACCTGTGGTCAAGTTAGTCTCATCCTGCTTACAGGGGAATTCGCGCATTGCGTTCCTCCAAGCCCGTCCCTCAGTGTACTGCAGTTAGAGCGGAGGGTGGTGAGCTCTTGACAGAGGAGTCCGAGCTGATGGTCTGCTGGGCCGGTTACTTTGAGTGGCTGTACCAGGCTGATCCACCAGCTGTCGAGTTGGACGTCAAGGGTGTTCCAATCCCTGTTGCTGACCCTCGAATCAACTGTGGTCCACCTTCGCTTGTGGAAACACGGGCTGCGGTGAACCAGTTGAAACGGGGCAAAGCTCCAGGGATCTGTGGCATTCATGCTGAACTTTTCAAGGCTGGTGGAAATGCTGCACTCGTGTCGTTGCATGCAGTTTTGTGCTCTGCCTGGAACATAGGCATCATCCCAACTGACTGGAAGAGGGGCCTTGTTGTCCCTCTCTGGAAAGGGAAGGGTGATCGCCAAGACTGCAACAACTACCGAGGGGTGACGCTGCTCTCAGTGCCGGGCAAGGTCTTTGCTCGGATAATTCTTGATAGGGTTCGCCACCATCTGCTTGAGTACCAGTGTCCAGAGCAGTCAGGCTTTACACCAAAGAGGTCAACGATTGACCGTATCCTTGCCCTTCGTGTCCTCACCGAACGCAGACGAGAGTTTCGGCAGGGGCTGCTTGCAGCCTATGTTGATCTCTGTAAAGCGTTCGATTCAGTGAATCGGGATGTCCTCTGGAGGATTCTTGGTCTTCGTGGGGTGCCACCAAAACTGATCGATCTGATGTCTGAACTCTACTCTGGTACTGAGAGTGCTGTGAAGTGTGGTGGTACGATCTCCGACTTATTTCCAGTTGTTACTGGAGTTCGTCAGGGATGTGTACTTGCCCCCACACTTTTCAGCACTTGTATGGACTGGATTTTAGGGAGGATGTCGGAGAGATCAAGTTGCGGTGCATCGTTTGGGAATGTCAAGATCTCGGACCTTGATTTTGCAGATGATGCAGTCATCTTTGCGGAGACTTTAGACATCCTTTTGGGGGCCCTCGAGGTGCTGAATGAGGAGTGGGAGCAGCTGGGATTACGGGTTTCTTGGGTCAAAACTAAGATCCAGGCTTTCGGTGACATCTTGGATGCTGCTGTCCTGTCTGTTTGTGATGAGGATGTTGAGGTCGTGGAGAGATTCACTTACCTTGGCAGTGATATTCATGTCTCTGCTGGCTGCGAGTCAGAGGTCAATAGACGTCTGGGTCGGGCCTGGGGAGTCATGGATTTACTGGATCATGGGGTGTGGCGCTGCCGGTACCTGTGTGGGAGGACGAAAGTCCGAGTCTTCAGGTCCTTGGTACTTCCAGTCTTGCTCTATGGGTGCGAGACTTGGACTCTGACCAAGGATCTGAGACGGAGACTTAATTCCTTTGGTACCAGGTGTCTTCGGAGAATCCTTGGCTATCGCTGGTTGGATTTTGTGTCCAACGAGCGGTTGCTGAGAGAGACTCGGATGAGATTTGTTACCTGCATAGTCCGTGAGCGTCAGTTGCGGCTGTAT
>NC_140971.1:2211215-2271215 GCF_056783735.1 Eptatretus burgeri
TCCTGAAAACGCTGCAGCGCTATGTACACTGTGTGTCCCCTCTAATAATGCTCCCTTTGGGCTGTAAAGATGAACGTGCCAGTCACGTGATGGGTTTCCGTAGACAAGTATTTATGGTACTCAAGGATTATCCCTCTTTGAACGTCATTTTAAAGTTCACTGTAAATAGTCACGACTACCAAGTATATGTTAACACTGACACCCTAAAGTGCTTTGGTTGTGGTGCAGTGGGACATATGAAACAGTTTTGCCCTCTTTGAAAAACGCAGCCTTTCATGGCCGAACCGAATAACAATGACTCACAGATTAATGTTAACGTTTCCCTTTCAACGAACGTACAGGATAAACCGGCTGAACCGGCTGATAAAGGATAGTTTAAATTCTCCAATGGAGAGTGACACTCATGACCCGAGCACCGTGGCCATGTCACGGACAAGCTTGGAGTCCCCTCTCTTACATTCCGAAGAATCCCCAAACGTAACTCTGATATATAAGGCTGCCGAAGAAGATTCTTTCATTGAAACCGAGCAATCATGTGATACTCACAATGAAACCGAAACACCAATTGATTCCCCATGTGAGGAATCTGATGGTGAAGGTCAAGATGAGTCCTCTCAGATTCTAAAGGCTGAAAGCAGACCTTCGGATGACGAGCTTCGGGACTTCTTGAGGAATTCTTATTGTAAGAGAAATATTGAACTGAAAGATCATTTCCCTGATCTTCCGGTGTTAATTACGAAATTGAAAGAAATTGTGTGTAACCCTGTCACCCCAAACTTCACTGAGGTTCAGAAGCACAGGTTAAAAAAAATGATCCAGAAAGCTCGACAGGAGCTTCTTAAGTAAGGTCCTTATGATGTTTCTCTTATTTATTTATTTTTCCTCTTTCCCTTTCTAAGCACATGAATGTTAATTTCGGAAGTCTAAACATTAATGGTGGTTCTAGTTTCGAACGTAAAGTTCAGGTAAAAGATCTGACACGGCGTTTGCACCTGGACGTCTTGTTATTGCAAGAAACGCATGGAGATCTGACTGCCCAAGCCCAATGGAGAAGGCTCATGAAGGGTCAGTGGTTCTTCAGTGATATCAATTCCTTCACTGCCAGGATTGCTTTCTTTGTCTCTCCTTCATTAACACTCTCGCAAGTTCATTATAATGAAATAATTCCTGGACGTCCGGCTTGTCTTCAGTTCATTGCCAACAATCAAATCTTTATTTTTGTAAACATCGATGCCCCCAATGAGAATGCTGAAAAGTATAACTTCTTCCTTAAACTAGAGGCTTTTCTAAGCACAATTGACTTGAACTGCTGCTTTATAATGAGTGGTGACTTCAACTGTACCCTTGACCCTGCTTTAGACAGAAACAGTGTGGAGCCACATCCAAAATCTGCCAAAACTTTGGAAAAAAAATTATAAAAACTATGGGACTCATGGATGTTTGGCGTATCCAACACCCCAGACAACGTCGGTTCACTTGGTTAAGATGTGTGTCCCAGAGACACACTCTAGCTCGGTTAGACAGAATTTATGTCAATGCTACAATGCTTGATAAGATATTAAAATCTGATATCGTACCTTCTCTTTTCCCTGATCATCTGGTGACAACATTCTCCTTTAAGCTTGCTCTGCAGCAACATGGCAGTCCGTATTGGAAGTTTAACGTCATGTTACTTTACAATGTTACTTTTTGTGAAGCCTTTAGGGTGTTTTGGAATAGCCTCATCGAACGAAAGAACAGTTTAAGTAACCCTAGATTATGGTGGGACTATGCAAAGGCACAGATTGCCGTCTTTTGCCAACAGTTCAATCACTTCTCATCTTTTAGTGTAAAAAAAGGAGAGGATTGTACTCGAAAAAGAAATACTAAAATTACAATCTGATGTTACAAACAACCCCAGAACAACAAATAACCATCTGCTAATGGAAAAAAAAAGCCATTTAAAATGATCTTGTTGACTATCAAGTGAAAGGTACAATGATCCGATTACGGTAGATCCGATTTATAACTTGGACTCGCCAACAAAATTTTTCTTTCATTTTGATAAAAAGACCACCCATCAAAGGCAAATTGAAACCCTAAAGCTCTCAACTGGGGACATTGTGACATCACAAGATAACATAAAGAGGGAGATCTATAATTTCTTCTCAGACGTGTTTATGGCAAATGAAGTTGACAATGATGCGATACAATATTTCACATCTGATCTACCCATGTTAAGTGCTACTCAAAGGGATCAGCTTGATTCCTTACCTTCCTTGGAAGAACTTACACTCTCGCTTGCTTCTCTGCCGACTGGAAAATCTCCTGGACTAGATGGCCTCCCAGTTGAGTTTTACAAATCCTTTTGGTCTTTATTAGGTCCAGAGCTTTTGGAGGTCTTTACTAGTTCTTTACAATGTGGGGAATTGCCAATGAGCTGTCGTAGAGCAGTAATTAGTTTATTACCGAAAAAAGGGGACCCTCAGCTTGTTGGCAACTGGCACCCAATCTCTCTTTTAACTTCCGACTATAAAATATTTTCCAAAGCTTTAGCTCGACGCATCTCCCACCTTCTAGAATCTTTGATTCAAAGTGATCAGTCCTACTGTATCCCGAACAGACAGATACATGATAACATATTCCTAATAAGAGATCTTTGGGATGTGTGTATGACCGTTTTTACAGCCATTTTTCCCTGCTGTGCAGGGGTTTGGCTTTTTCTTGAGGCAATGTTTTATGGCCGGATGCCCTTCCTGACGCCAACCCTGGTCGCCTCTTACGACACACAGGGATATGGTACACCTATTCTAACCGGGGCATACACCGGGACCAGTACACTGGTACTCATTTCGCCGACCTCGGAAGGATGACAGGCTGAGTCAACCCCCTGGTGTTAATTCAGCAGCCAACGGGGCTTGAACTCAGGACCCTGGGATCCCAAGCCGCCACCCTAACCACTAAGCCAACACCAGGCTACATCTTTGGGATGTGTGTAAAGCTAAAAATGATAATCTTGGTTTGATTGTGCTCGACCAAGAGAAAGCTTTTGACCGTGTTAGTCATGCATATCTTTTCAAGGTTCTCGAGTGTTTTGGACTTGGTCCCAGGTTTACCTCCCTTATAAAACTTTTTTTTTATCATGGCATTTCCTCCGTACTCAGAGTAAACTCTGAACTGACTTCACTTGCAAAGGTTGGAAGGGGTATCCGTCAAGGATGTCCCTTATCTAGTATTTTGTACTCTCTAACTATTGAGCCTCTCCTAATTAAAGTGCGCAGCTTCTTAACTGGTTACACAAATCTGCAAATAAAACCTGTGAAAGTTTCTGCCGATGCTGATGATATTTGTGCCATTGGACATACAAGCAAGGAGATTAAGAAACTGGTGGACTGCTTGAACTATTATGGTTTAGCTTCTTCAGCTGCAAAATATTGGAACAAGTGCCAGGCACTGTGGATCAGCCCAGGCCAGCTGCCCATGCCTGTTCTTCCGGAACGCCTCACCTGGTCTTACAACGGAATGAAGTACCTTGGCGTTTTCATCGGTGACGCAGCAACACAAGCAAAGAATTGGGAGGGTCTCGCTGAAGCACTCGAACAAAAACTGCTGAAATGGAAAGGCTTACTGGCTCTGCTCCCTTATCGAGGCCAAGTCCTGGTCATCAATAACTTAGCAGCATCTCTATTGTGGCACAGGATCAAAGCCATACTGTTGTGGGCTGGGGATTGGTTGCGAGCACGACCACTAGGTGGAGAAGTAGGGTCGACTCTACCGAACACTCGGAATCTATTTCGTACCGTTCGGAAAATTCCGAGGGTACGGGTCCCTTACAGGACCGTGAATAGTCAATAATTGCACCACATGGGACAGGGTTATTTGCCAAACTTCAAAATACCTAGAGACCCACGTAGCGAGCTACTGAGTATTCACACACTCGACGGCACTCGTACGGGACGAGCCGTATGCCTGCTTGACCCGTGTGTAACCCGAGCGGATGGTTACCGAAGTCCCGTCAGTCCCAAATACACACCACTACGGCAACAACGGCCTTTTTAATTCCCCAACACGCACCTTGCTAAACCAATGAAGGAAGGGACAGAAACGAGCTGAAACATTTAACAAATGGGGTATTTATTAACAGTAGGTGGGGAAGGAGGGAAGCACGTAAGGGCAGAGTTATCACGACTACGAGAGATGCAAGTATGGACAGCAAAGAGCACTTAAACAATTCCTACTTACAGACAGGGCCCACAGACAGACGCACACGCAAAAGAAACCCAGAAGGACATGGACCGTCGCACCTCGTGCGGTTTGGCTGAAGAAGAAGAAGCCTTCTTCTTTGGCTGAAGCCGTCAGAAGAACCAGGCGCCAGCGAGATGTGAGCAGAAGAACCAGGCACCAGCGAGACGCAATCAGAAGAACCAGGCGCCAGCGAGACGCGAGCAGAGTCGAGAGCTCCGTTCGGCGCTCGTCCCGACAACCAAAACCCTCCCTTGGTCCGATCGTGCCGTAACCTTATTCACCCTCGTCCGGGGGGGGGGATGCCTCCTCCCTCCCAGCTCTCCCTCACTGGACGGTTTTGGCACGCAAAGTGCGCTCGTCGCCCTGTCATTGGCCAAAACGGGCGCCAAGGCCGTTGATTGGACCGGGGGGGGGGGCGTGACGGCTGTCGCTGCGGACCGCCCCCCAAACAGGCAGAGGAACATTATCCTGCGTGGGCTCTGGTCATTGGACGACCGCCGAGGAACTCACTCGCATCTCCCTGATTGGGCGAAAGCCGCCGCGAGGCTCCTCCTTGAACTCCGCCCCCCACGGCCACCATGGCATCGGCCAGAGCGAGGTGAAGGTGAGGGTGATGCTGGTGTTGTTGTAGTTGATGTTGGTGGTGTAAAAATAAAAGAAAACCCTGACTATCAAAATAACTCTGCAGCGCATGAACATTAAATTCCCATTAGACTAGGGACGGGACCCTAACTAGAAACACATACTTACCGATATAACTGTTCTATAGAGCCGGTATGTTGAGTGCTCATGGCTTCCAGATTCGCAACAATACCACCTACTGAATATTTTTTGCCGAACATACAGAAAACCTTAACAAACTTTTTCTTGAGTGGAAAACACTGGCTTCGTCAACAGATGCTGAATCTTCCATTGGAGGAAGGTAGACAGGGTCTTGTGGACATTGTGTGCAAGGCAATGGCCTTCAGTGTCGCCTCAATCTGGCGGCTTCTCTACGGTCCGTCGGACTTAGTCTGGAGGTCCGCCGCCCTTCTCATCCTTCGTCAAGCTGGTATGCTTGACTTTTCATCAGGATTATTTTCAATGAATGTGAAATGTATTGATTTGTCCTTGCTTCCACCTTTTTATAATAGCATTTTAAATGCTTGGCGCGTTTTTTAGTCGACCGTGATTATCTTTCCTACAACAAAGATATGTTTTTGAATGAACCTCTGTTTTACAACTCTCTTTTTAAAAGAATAAGAGCGGAGCGTTCTTTTATCGATCATTATATTCAGAACGGTGTCCATTGCGTTTCTGATCTAATGATTGACAACATGAGATGGTTGAGTGCTGCAGCACTAGCAACCAAGGTTGGCCTAGGTCCTACCGCCAAGTATCTCTTTTATGATGTGAAGTACTTCAGGTGTACCAGAGAGTTAAGGTACACTGGGAGAGATCTCCTCGCACTGACGATGGCTCAACTGTTCGCGAATCAAATCCTCTCTCCCCAAATCTCGAACTCACTCCCAATGTCATGATTTCCGGTTCAATTGTAAAATATTCACCAAAAATACATTTTGGAATCACACCACAAGTAGGTTTGAGAAAACGTCATTTTATATACCAGGCCTGTGTGAAAGCAATTCGACCTTCTTTAGGAACTTTGCAGTCAAGGAAGTGGCAGAACTACTTGCCTCCAGAATACCCCTTCCAACCTAACTGGAAAGTCTTTTACCATGTTCTCATCCCAAAGAAAACTGCCGATCTGTCTTGGAGGCTGGCACATTGGGTATTACCTTCCAACAAACTCTTGCATGTTTTTTCTCCTGAAATACCTGACCAATGTCCCTTCTGTGGAACTCTCGAGACCTTGTCACATGCTTATGTTGAATGTGCACACTTGATCCCTTTGTTTGGTTTGCTTTGTGAATGGTGCTCCAAGCTTTCTTTGAACTTCACTTTCAAAGTTTTTATTTATGGCTTTGAATCCAAAACACATCCACTGGTAGTGATTTTGGCCAATTTTCTCATTGTCACAGCAAAGAAGTCAATTTATCACACAAGGAAAACGAAAATTGAAAATATTTCAGGGTGTGCTGATAACCTTCTGGGCATTTTAATACAGGCAAAAAAGGAACCGTTTTTGCCCGTATTAAAATGGAATTTTCTTTTTACACTTTCATAAACAAAATGTGCATTTTTAAAAGTGTGTGGGCCCTAAATGATGCACTTTGTACTGTTCAAAATTGTCTCCTAATCACAGACTGATCACTTTTGCCATCATGATGTAACCTTGTATTCTTGAATATGTACTTTTTGTGTCCTTATGAAAAATGTTTCTCCTTTATAAATTGTGTTTTATACTCTTGTAATAAAAGGACATAAAAGTCAAAGTCTCTCTCTCTCATATATATATATATATATATATATATATATATATATATATATATATATATATATATATATATATATATATATATATATATATATATATATATATATATATTTCTGTTAACGTCTGCGTGTAATTTGACGTATCTCCTCCAAAACTGCCGGACGGATTGTCGCCATTTTCGGTATGCGGGTGCTCTGTGGTCTAATGAACAGCATGGGCTATGTGAGATCGCGCCAGACGGACACTTTGGGAATTGTGGGCGATTTTCTAATTTTTATGTTCGTTTGCATGGCGACGTGACGTCACCACTGAGAGGCGTAATTCCGTCATGACATCATCGGTTATTCGCTGACGTCATTACGTCTGTCGTCACCACCGAGAAGCGTAATCCCACTCCTAGAAAATAGCGTCTGCAATGTAAAACCTTCTTCTGCACATATGCTGACTACCTCAGAAGGTGAATTTGACACAAAAAATGTAACAAGAAACATTGTATCTAAAGTAAAGATTTATTTTAAAAAAATATTATTTCTGTTAACGTCTGCGCGTAATTTGACGTTTCTCAACCGCCATCGTTACCTGTGTTGTGTCTTGCGTGTGTGATCTTCAAATTAAAGCGTCCAGCGGTGTTCGATCGTCGGATGTGCGCCAAAAAGTGCCGTTCATTGAAATTTGCATTCTGATTCTCAGTCACCCTCCACTGCTCCTGTTCAGTCTAGGGCTCGGCCTATATCATGTTAAACTTGCCCCATCAGACGCCAACCTTCCAGTCACACTGCAGAGGATGCAATTTCCAGTCAGACTCGCATACTCGATGACCATAACCAAATCCCAGGGCCAAACATTTGACAAACTAGAATATACCTCCCAGCCCCTGTGTTCTCCCATGGCCAACTATATGTTGCATTTTCACGTGCAAGAGGTTACTCCTATATATCTATCAAAGTGGAAAATAATTCCTCACAAGGACTATTCAGCAACAAGACACTCACCCAAAATGTCATCTACAGGGAGGTCCTTCAGAAAACTAAGGACAGGTAACCATAGTGCATCACATCCCTATTGACACCCTCCCCAGCTTCCCATAACATCAACTATTATGCGTCATCCACCTTTTGCCACCCATTCAACTCCGCGCGGAGCACGGGTATATGCTAGTATATATATATATATATATATATATATATATATATATATATATATATATATATATATATATATATATATATATATATATATATATATATATCCATATCTCTGTCTGTCTGTCTGTCTGTCTCTCTTTCTCCCCCATCTCTCTCTCCTCTCTGTCTCTCTCCTCTTTCATCTCTCTCCTCTCATCTCTCTCCCATACCTCTCTCACCCATCCACCTCTCGTCGCTCCCCCTATCAGCCCATCCCCCTTTCTCTCTCTCTCTTCCCTCCCCTCTCTCTCACCCTTCCACCCCTCCGTCTGTCTGTCTGTGTGTCTCTCTGTCTCTCTCTAATCCCATCCCTCTTTCTCCCCCTCCCCTTCCTCTTTGTCTTTCTCTCCCCTCCCCCAACCACCACTCCCTCTTTCTCCCCCCTCCCTCCCTCTTTGTCTTTCTCTCCTCCCCCAACCACCACTCCCTCTTTCTTCCCCCTCCCCTCCCTCTTTCTCCCCTCCCCTCCCTCTTTCTCCCCCCTCCCTCCCTCTTTCTCTCCCCCCCACAAATTTAATACTCCCATCAACAAAGTGACAGGTTGTATTTGTTACTGAGCAATAAAAACTGTCCAGCAGAACAGTGCAGAGGTAGTGAGCTTGACTC
Source organism: Eptatretus burgeri (assembly GCF_056783735.1). Classification (NCBI taxonomy): domain Eukaryota; kingdom Metazoa; phylum Chordata; class Myxini; order Myxiniformes; family Myxinidae; genus Eptatretus; species Eptatretus burgeri. The sequence continues at coordinate 2,219,607 of NC_140971.1, forward strand.
CGAGCCGTCGTCCTCTCGATTTAATTTCCGAGCAATTTATGAACACTGATTGGTGTTTCACAGGTCGCACACTGTACGCAGTGGTTTGGATGAACTTTAAGTCAGGTGTTCCAGGAGCTAGCATTATCTGGAGGATATAAAAGATCATACGCAGTCTTTCAATGAGGAGTGCACAAGTTATTCCTCGAAGCCCAACTAAATCACAACTCCTTCTCTGACATGGCCTGAGGAGGAGATGGGCACAGTTATTTGCCCGGATATGCAAGCATGGTCTCCGAACGATCTTCCAGACTTTGTGCTCGATGGTGACAATAAGAGAACCAAAGCATTAAGATTGTGCCGTTCCCCATTTGGTATAAGTACCACACGATGCAATTTGCTATGGACTGACTTATGGAGTACAAAAAGTCGAAAACATCGCCCCTCACTGCGGCTCCTCACCCCACCTCATCCCATCCCCTCACTGTGGCTCCTCTCCCCACCTCATCCCCTCTCCTCACTGTGGCTCCTCACCCCACCCCATCCAATCGGTTTTCAAAGTAAAATCCTGGCCATGACAAGCCACACCAAAGAAGCCAAGACTTCCTTTTCACTGCAGACAGTCACCAGTGTTCAACACCCACCCCAACAGATCAATATTTAAACTTTCTTCAGAGGGTTAACATATAAACGTGTGTGTATGCATGTGCATGTATATATGGGTGTGGGAGTGTATCGGTGTGGGAGTGTATGTGCATGTATGTATGGGTGTGGGAGTGTATATGCATGTGTGTATCGGTGTGGGAGTGTATGTGCATGTGTGTATGGGTGTGGGAGTGCATGTGCATGTATATATGGGTGTGGGAGTGTATGTGCATGTATATATGGGTGTGGGAGTGTATGTGCATGTATATATGGGTGTGGGAGTGTATGTGCATGTATATATGGGTGTGGGAGTGTATGTGCATGTATATATGGGTGTGGGAGTGTATGTGCATGTATATATGGGTGTGGGAGTGTATGTGCATGTGTATGTATATATATATATATATATATATATATATATATATATATATATATATATATATATATATATATATATATGTATGTGCATGTATATATGTGGGTGTGGGAGTGTGTATATATATATATATATATATATATATATATATATATATATATATATATATATATATATATATATATGCATATGTGTATCTATATCCTGTATATATGTGCGTGTGTGTGTGTATATATGTTTGTGTATGCATGTGCGTATGTATGTGCATGTATATACGTGGGTGTGGGTACGCGTGTGCGTGTGTATATATGTTTGTGTATGCGTGTGTGTGTGTGTGTGTGTGTGTGTGTGTGTGTGTGTGTGTGTGTGTGTGTGTGTGTGTGTGTGTGTGTGTGTGTGTGTGTGTGTGTGTGTATGGAGTGATGAAACAAAATCTTTCCGATGAACAAGTCTTAATCCGAAATCCTCTTCACAAATATCCTCGCCTCGAACTCACGTAATGAAACAGCACTAGCTTGACCAACACGGGTTCAAGAAACCTGTTTAGCATCAAACTAAATGTTATAAAAACCAGAAATATCCCACTGCGGTTATTTTACCGCCTCAGACTCGCTCATGTCACTCTCTCACACCACCATCGCCTCCCCGAACAAACGCTTCCCTCTCCACCACTGTGGTTGTTCATCCTTATTACTCCGATCTCTCACCGTCAAACTCTCTCATCTAGTTCTTTAATTGCGTTTAATCCATTCCATGTACGAACCCACCTCTCAGGCCTTAGGCCTCACCACGCCACAGTATAATCCAAAAGCATTCCTCGATTTCTTCTCGCCGATTCGCCTCCATCTCGGAGTGGTGAATCAAAGCTTCATGGCTTCTCCACCGCCGATTCGCCAACATCTCGGTGTGGTGAATCAAGGTTCATGGCTTCTCCACCGCCAATTCACCTCCATCTCGGAGTGGTGAATCAAAGATTCATGGCTTCTCCACCGCCGATTCGCCAACATCTCGGTGTGGTGATCAAAGATTCATGGCTTCTCCACCGCCGATTCGCCAACATCTCGGTGTGGTGAATCCACAGACCTGAATAGTAACTGGATTGGAAACGGGCCCTCATTGGCTGAACCAAAGCGGGCGCCATCTTGCCACCATCAAAAGCACGACAACAACAGCTTAATCAATGTACTTGTTTCTGCACACAATGTGGACACTTTGATTGTTGGGAGTCTGAAATTCACGTATTTCATGAGAAAAAAAAGTCTGAAACGTTGTAAAGATAATGGCGAGGATAATATTTGCAAGGACTATGCATAATTCTGGTGTGACTTCCGACACTTTTAACAGATGAGCTTCAAAGCCAAAATTTTGAAATTGTATGTCATTTTTTTTCGACATAACTAGTAAACTATTTATCACCATTGAATATTTTACCAACTAAGATTAACAAGCTCAAATGAGCTAAGATCCTCGTCCTCTTAATGATGACGTCACAAAAACGAATATGACGTCATTGTGATGTTTCAGGTTTGCGATAAATTATCCGTGCTAATGCCCGGCTTGATTCCCGCAAACAAAATTCAAACAGCTTGCCTAGTTTCGGAGATAATGGTATAGGCGATTTCTATTAGCGGCGATATTATGACATCAACTTTTTTTGTGGGAAGAATTTCTAAAATCGGAGAAGGTTACTGCCTGCACGTGGGCTTTCTGCATATACACGGCAAGTTTCACGAAGATCCGATGAAAACTCTGGGTTGTGAAACAAAAAATGCCAAAAAATAGGGATGACGTCATAAAAATTGATACGACGTCATAGTGATGCATCATATGTGCGGTAATTCATCTCTGGTAATGCCCTGTTCGATTCCCGCAAACAGAATTCAAAAAGCTTGCCTAGTTTCGGAGATAATTTTTTAGGCGATTTCCATTAGCGGAGATATTTTGACGTCATAACTTTTTTTTCTTGGAGAAATTTTCAAAATCGGAGATGGTTACTGTCTGCGCAGGATATTTTGCCAAGTTTCAGGAAGTTTGGATGAAAACTGTAGGCTGTGAAACCAAAAAAACATTTGTCAACATTTGCAATACACTTAGTGCATGCCAGTACGTGCAAAACAAAAAACAAAATTAAAAAAACTTTCAAACCGCGAGCCAGAAACAACCACACAGGCCGTTCCTTCGCTCTCGGAAACTACGACTGGATTGGGACATTGTGTTCATCTATAAAAGCGCATAAGAAATCGAGAAATTATTAGAATACAGTAAGCCATCACTATTCGGAAGTGGTACGTGCCCGTACGGAATGTTCACATCATTCCACGAATTATCGCTTGTATTGAAGTAACAACTGCTGTGATACTTACACACACACAGAGTTAATTAAAATCCAAATTAAAATCAAGTTTACCTCCCTGCCTTTGCTTGCCATGGCATTCGCTGCCATTGACCATTGCCACTCCGACACCACGGTGAGGCGTCAGGGTAGGATTTGTAGGAGACCTGAAAGTACAGTGTCATTAGGTGTTCCCTGTTCGAATTGTTTTAGTTTTGAAAATAGTTTTTTTTTAAAAAATAGTTTGCAAAGCATACCAGCAAAATGAGATGTATTTCGTTGGCAAGCATGTTGAGTAGAGCTGAATACCCCCAGGTTACATCACATCTCAGCTGTCTCGCCTGGTTTGATCCCTGAACCTGGTATTTCACAGGGATTACTTAAGGAAACTCCACCTGTCAATATTATGTTACTAATGAAGCAAAACATTGACCATCATAGAGGCATCAGGTAACTCGAGTATCCGAACTACAAACAACTTTAAATAACACTATGAAATACTCGACCACGACCCGCTCGCGTCTTTTTCACATGTTGGGATTCTCACCAAGACCAAATTCACCCGTGGGGCTCGCTCCCCATGCATGCTGTTCGTAATCTTTGCACAGTGAACTTGGGGTGTGGGTAGGACATTTCTCCCCATCTGCCGATAACAATGTGAAACTGATGGAAAAAGGGACACTATCTTTTGTCTCCCTACTGTCCCAACTTTAAAACCCATTTCATCTTTCCATTTGCCTTGACCATTTTAACTCACTTTGTATGACATCCGTTTCATGTTCACAACAAACACAGTGTACATCAAATCGTTGGATTTATATTCCGCAAACTGAGATGAAACAATCTGTTCTTCGGATTAATCGACTGACCTTTTGATGATGATGATGATGATGATGATGATGATGATGACGATGATGATGATGATGATACCCCGCAGCCTTGTGCCACATACCAACGAAGAAGATTGCGGTAATCCATGATGGTGATGATGATGGTGGTGATGGTGACGGTGGTGATGGTGATGGTGATAGTGATGGTGGTGATGGTGATGGTGACGGTGGCGATGAGGATGGTGATGGTGACGGTGATGATGGTGACAGTGACGGTGACGGTGATGATGGTGACAGTGACGGTGATGATGATGATACCCCAGAGCCATGTGTGACATACCAACGAAGAAGATTGCGGTAATCCATAATTATGATGATGATGATGATGATGATGATGGTGGTGGTGACACTGACAGTGACAGTGACGGTGATGATGACGATGATGATGATGATACCCTGCAACCTTGTGTCACATACTAACGAAGAAGATTGCGGTAATCCATGATGATGATGATGATGATGATGATACCCCACAGCCTTGTGCCACATACTAACGAAGAAGATTGCGGTAATCCATGATGATGATGATGATGATGATGATGATGATGATGATGATGATGATGATGATGATACCCCGCAGCCTTGTGCCACATACCAACCAAGAAGATTACCATAGTCCAACCATCATCAAACCCCTTCTGAGGAGCGGTTTATTCTCACGCTCACTGGTCATTTATCACACCGGACTCATCGAGTGGATCATATCATATTATATATATATATATATATATATATATATATATATATATATATATATATATATATATATATATGTATATATGTATATATGTATATATGTATATATGTATATATGTATATATGTATATATGTATATATGTATATATCGTTGACACAACACACACCGAATTGTCCCACTGGTGATTCACCATTTCTTGCTTCTTATTGAACTTGTGACTGTATCCATCCGCACTGAGGCTGCACAGCTTCTGGGACATCGCTCAGACAGGACGAAGTGATCAACCTTTCGTGGTGAGTAGAAGTCGAGAAGTCCATTTTTTATATAAATTCCTTCCTTCCGTGTCGGTGCTGTTTCATCAGGATGAAGATGACCGCACTGCGTGCACCTTCATAGATCTTGCACTATTTATTTCTGCTGCGCTATCGCTTCACTTCCCTTCCTCCGTCACACTGATCAGATCAATACGCACTGCACAGATCAGATCAATCCGCACTTTACACAGTTTATAACAGCCATGGCGGTGTAGGTAGTGCCAGCGTGCGAGACTGGCTTTCGCTGTCTCGCAAATTGAAATCGAAATAGAACAAAACCCCTTCGACATCGAGTGGAAACTCTTAGTTCATTGTTACTCATCATTTTCGATTCGAGAACGCTTTTCCAGACCGAACTGGAGAGAGAAACGTTTCCCCGTTGGAGATGACGCTGCGGACACGTGACGCGGAGTTGTGTCCCTGGTGCTGAGGTTCGAGTTCGTCGGCAAGCGAGAGAGTCCGCCACGTGGTCGGGATATGAACAGCGTGGGAGAAGAATGTACCGAGCTGAAACGCGAGTACGACGTTTGCTTCAACCGATGGTTCTCACAGGTCTTCTTGAAAGGCCGCGGTCAGAGTTCCGAACCGTGTCCTGAGATCTACCGGAGGTACAGGGATTGCGTGCAGGTGAGCGTGTTCCTGAGTACGGGGTGGGTTGGGTGAATGGGGATAGAAAACACCGTGGGTCGTGATGGGGGATGACACGACATGTTGGTGGAGCAGCTCCTTGAAGACCTGGAGGGAAGCGTGGTTATAGGAGATCCCAAGGTGGTTCCACGGACGGGAGAAGGATGTGTGCGGTAAGGGTGGAACTTGTGATTGAATTTAACCACGGGAGATGTCCGAGAACGACACGTGGAGAAGGGGATGGTCATAGGGTGAGAAAGGAGAGCAAGAAAGATGAAAATGGAAACTGTTCACCTGCTTCATATTGTTAGCTTCAGCATCGTCATGGGAGATTCCAACAATGGAGAGAGAGAGACAGAGACAGAGACAGAGACAGAGACAGCTCGGTAGAGTGCAAAACCTCAGCCGCCAATACTGCTGGGTCACTTTAGTGAACCTGATATCCTATTCATTGTAGGTCAAAACGGATCAGACTCTACTGAACCACGATTGAATAAACTAAACTAAATCGACGCGCATGTAGAAATGCCCAAAAAAAAAATCGAAATTTTTTTGAAAAAAAAAAAGGTGCAAAATTTGTTTTTTTTTTCTCCAACAAATTTTTTGGGGGGGGGTTGGAAATCACTTAAAACATGTAGAAATGCAAAAAAAAATTCAAATATTTTTCAAATAAAATCGAAATTTTTTTGAAAAAAAGTTGCAAAATTTTCTTCTTTATTTCTCTAACAAATTTTTTTTGGGGGGTTGAAAATCACTTAAAACATGTAGAAATGCAAAAACAAAAATACAAATATTTTTTCAAAATGGCCGCCATAGCGGCCATATTGGACTTTGGACCAAGTCCAAAATCTAATGGCATGATCCTTGGACCATACCTAATCCCCCCACCACATTTTGTTGAAATCCGTCCAGGAGTTTTTCCGTAATACTCTTCACAAACAAAAACAAACAAACAGACAGGAGTGAAAACAGTGACCTCCATCCATCTTCGATGGCAGAGGTTAATAATGCTGGGGCACCTGGCCATTGGGGAGAGCTAGACGATGTGATGCTGGGGTGCCGGCCCACAGGGAAGAGCAGCACAGATGTGATGGTGGAGTGCCAGCCCATAGGGGAGAGCAGTACAGATGTGATGCTGGGGTGCCGGCCCACAGGGAAGAGCAGCACAGATGTGATGGTGGAGTGCCAGCCCATAGGGAGAGCAGTACAGATGTGATGCTGGGGTGCCGGCCCACAGGGAAGAGCAGCACAGATGTGATGGTGGGGTGCCGGCCCATAGGGGAGAGCAGTACAGATGTGATGCTGGGGTGCCAGCCCAGAGGGGAGAGTCCAGATGTGATGCTGGGGTGCCGGCCCACAGGGGAAAGCAGTACAGATGTGATGCTGGGGTGCCAGCCCATAGTAGAGAGCTGTTGGATGTGATGGTGGGGTGCCGGCCCATGAGGAGAGCAGTACAGATGTGATGCTGGGGTGCCAGCCCAGAGGGGAGAGTCCAGATGTGATGGTGGGGTGCCGGCCCATGAGGAGAGCAGTACAGATGTGATGCTGGGGTGCCAGCTCATAGGGGCAGTGTGACCACTCCTTGGCTTTTTTCACAAGATCTTGGCTATTCGTTGTTCACCTTGGCGTCGTGGTTTTCTATAGGTTTTGTATTATCATCGCTTTTTCGAAACCTTGTGAATTCTTGGCTTTTTTCATTGGCTCACCTTGGCATTTATGAAAATGAGTGGTCACACTGGATGCTGGGGTGCCAGCCCATAGGGGAGAGCTGTTGGATGTGATGGTGGGGTGCCGGCCCATGAGGAGAGCAGTACAGATGTGATGCTGGGGTGCCGGCCCACAGGGGAGAGCTGTAAGATGTGATAATAGGGTGCCAGCCCATGGGGAGAGCAATACTGTGTTGAACTCTGGACAAATGCCTTGTAGACTGAGCAGTTCTGATTTTTGAATGACAGACGATGCCTTTGGAATGTTTTAAGTTGTAAACAGAATTATTTTCTGACCCGTCACCAGATGTAAATGATTATTTCTGTCTCAGTAATTTGTGTATCCATTTGTTTGTGGACAAAATGAATAAAAACTCTTTCATTGTGTGTGTGTGTCTAAAAGTTTGTTTTCCTCCCCCTCGTCTGTGCAGAAAGCCATCAAAAGAAAGGAAATTCCTTTGGAAGGTTTTGATCTCCTGGCCAATGAGAAACGCCAGAGTGAAACGAGCAGTTGAATAAACCTCGGTGTGAATTATGAAGAATCGATGAAAAAGGACATGACATTGAAAGAGGGATGAATTGAGAAGCCCACAACCGTACCGGAATATTCGGACGGAACTCAGATCCCCGACAATGGATGGTTTGTGGAGGAAGAATGCATGAAGCTCAAAATGAAATTTGATTTTGCAGTAGAAAGTGTCGGTGTGCAAGAGAGTTAATACAAAATGATTAATCGTAGAGAGGGTAACGTCGAGTGGAAACTGGTTGTAAGCCAAGGAAGTGGTAATGAAGGCGATTCGTTTGGGGTGTTGAGTGAAAGTCCTGCACAGCCTTGGCCTTGCCCTTTGTCGAGGAAATATAAACGTTTTGCCTTTTTTGTTGTTTTTTGACTCGGATGTTTATTTTGTGCTTTGATTCCTAACCTGCCAATAAACCGTCGACTTCATCCTTCACAGGAGGGGTGCTGCATCAGTGAGTATGCTGTCAATCCGATGAGACGTGAAGCTCTCAAACGTGTTCGGAGATCGGAGCAAGAGGAATAACTTTCCACCAACGAGTCAATTTTGGAATATTCTACCTTTGAGTGAACCTGACATGATGTATACCGCAAACTCAAAACATTCCAAACATGTTCAAATCTCAAGGAAAAAGCTTTAATATCAGATGCTCAATGATTAATGAATGTTGGGAAATGCTTACAGTACATGATTTAATAATCAGAAGCAACATGATTGATAAAATATAGCAAAACAAAAAGCATGTGCTGGATAATGATCACAACTCATATCAGCTCTCCGTGTATCCTTATCCAAATGTCATTCGATCAAATCCATTCGTATCTTCCAAACGAACAAACTTTAATGTGACTTCACACCCCCCCCAACCCCGCTATCATATCACAGCCCCCTCACGAGACCGTCTCATACACCTCGTCGTCCACATCCCCATGCTGTTCACCGTTCCCTTTGTGTGCCTTTTCACTGTTCTCTTCGACATCGACTTCTTTTGCATTTGGAACCCACAGCCCGGAATCCACACATCTCTGCATGTGGTGTCTTGCTTCCTGTTGTTGAAGAAAATGAAAAGTCAAAAGTAAGGAAGTAGTACAAGTATTAAGGTAATCGTACAGAGTAAAACTCCTTTTAATCCAAACCAGTCCAGCTGGAGCGCACCTGAGCGGCGTTCAAGCGGCTCAATCCATCCGAGGCAGAGCTGAGCTCCGGAACAGTTTAACAACAACAACAACAACAAAAAACACCCACGTTCATGATCAGTTGAGTGATTCACAATGGGTTCACTTTGCGTGCTTTCATCAGTTTCATGGCCAAATATTTGGGGTCAAAGCTCATCCCAAAGCTTGGTTATGTCAATATGTTGAACTTGTCTTGGGAGTGATATTATAACAATACAGTACAGGTTTTCGGCACACACACACAGGCCTGTATGAATTGCCGAATACAGCAAGGGCCAAAAGCGAGATGAACCTTCAACTATTTTCTATCCAGATTTAGTGAATTTCATTATGTTTCGAAAAAGTATTTACACCCTGGATGATGTGAAGGCGTGGAGAACTTTGATGCTTCCAACCAGTTGAAGTCTGGATGGATCAGTGACATCGCTGTTCTTGTGAATAATCTGAATGGCTATCAGGTTATACGAGCAAAAGTAAACCGATAATGCATCAATGATAAGGACTCGTGTTGGCAGAGCAAACAAGAATGACATTATACATGTTAACATCATGGTTGCCGGCTCTGTCATCTCCTTCACTACCCTCGGATGTTTATCCGTCCCAAAGCTTTATCTTCTTTCGTCAACTCCAAGAAAGACGCCCACTAATGTGAAAAACAACGAAATGATAGCAGACAGGATACCCGGCTTAACGTCCATCCGAGGGACGACACACGTTCATGAATCACCACACGTGTAAAACACCGGGATGACAGTTCAAAGCTGGGTTGAGATTTGAACCCAAGTGAGACACCTTTGATGCGAGCATGCGTACCTCAAAGCCATCCTGCCAGCCCTCACCATATGGTACGAAATAAAAACAAACTTCTGTTATTTCAGGACTGTACATAGTTGCTGAGAGAGTAGAGACGAACTGATATGACTTCTCTTTTTTTACCTCCACCACCAAAGGTGGATCGAGGTTATGTTTTCACCCCTGTGTGTCTGTCTCTTTGTGAACAAAATATCTCAAAGTTCTGGGCGGATTCGGACGAAATTTGGTGGACAAGTTGGGTACGAGACGAGGATGAAATGATTAGATATTGGTGGAGATCGGAATCCGGATCTGGATCCAAGAAATTTTTAAGTGATTTTTCATCGTTGAAAAAATATCTCAAAAAGTTATGGACAGATTCAAACAAAACTTGGTGGGCAGGTTAGGAATGTAACAAGGAAGAACTGATTCAATTTTAGTTCAAGTCTGAATCCAGATCCAGCCCATCAATGGAATACAAAACGTAAACTAATCAGCCAGACGTCGCTGCATCCACTTTCCGCCGGGACTCCAGGGGCCTCCATCTGGCCATCCCCCAGGTAGATGCCTGGCCCATCACCATCTCCTTGAGATGCTGATCAACCACGAGGCACGTGGTCAGCCCATTGGCCTCCTCTACTCATGAGGCTTCCTCGCTGAGAGAATCTGGTGGGCAGGATCAGCGTCAGGAAAACGAGCCACATGTCCATACAACCGAGGCGGACGCTCACGGACCATGCAGGTAACAAATCTCATTTCAGTCTCTCTCAGCAACCGCTCGTTGGACACAAATCCGACCAGCGATAGCCAAGGATTCTTCGAAGAAACTTGGTACCAAAGGAATCAAGTCTCCATCTCAGATCCATGATCAGAGTCCAAGTCTCTCATCCATAGAGCAAGACTGAAAAGCACGAAGGACCTGAAGATTCGGACTTTCATCCTCCTGCACAGGTACCGGCAGCGCCACACCCCATGATCCAATGAATGCATGACTCCCCAGGCCTGACTAAGATGTCTGTTGACCTATGGCTCACAGCCAGCAGAGACATGACTATCACTGTCAAGGTAAGGGAATCTCTCCGTGACTTCAACATCCTCGCCACAAAACAGGTACAGACAGCATTGCAGCTTTCAAGATGTCATTGAAAGCCTGGATTTTAGTTTATGACCCAGGAAACCCGTAATCCCAGCAGCTCCGACTCATTCAGCATGTCGAGGGCCCCCAAAAGGATACCTTGAGTCTCCACAAAGATGATTGCATAATCTGCAAAATCAGGGAAAGAGATCTTGACATTCCCAAATGATGCACCACAGCTTGATCTCTCTGACATCCTCTCCAGATTCCAGTCCATACAAGTGCTTAAAAGTGTGGGGGCCAGTACACACACCTGACTAACTCCAGTAACAACTGGAAATAAGTCAGAGATGGTATCACCATGTCTCACAGCACTCTCAGTACCAGAGTATAGTTCAGACATCAGATTGATCAGTTTTGGTGGCACCCAACGAAGACCAAGAATCCTCCAGAGGGCATCCCAATTCACTGAATCGAACGCTTTACAGAGATCTGCAAACAGCCCCTGCCGAAACTCTTGTCTGTGTTCGGTGAGGACCCCAAGAGCAAAGATACGGTCAATCGTTGACCTCTTTGGTGTAAAGCCTGACTGCTCTGGACGCTGGTGCTCAAGCGGATGGTGGTGAACCCAATCAATAATTATCCAAGTAAAGATCTTGCCCGGCACTGAGAACAGCATCACCCCTCGGTAGTTGTTGCAGTCCTGGCAATCACCCTTCCCTTTCCAGAGAGGGACAACAAGGCCCTTCCAGTCAGTTGGGATGATGCCTGTGTTCCAGGCAGAGCAGAGAACTGCATGCAACGACATGAGTGCAGCATTTTCACCAGCCTTGAGAAGTTCAGCATTGATGCCACAGATCCCTGGAGCTTTACCCCATTTCAACCGGTTCACCGCAGCCTGTGTTTCCACAGACGAAGGTGGACCACAGTTGATTGGAGGGTCAGCAATAGGGAAAGTAACACCCCTCACATCAACTCGACAGCTGGTGGATCAGCCTGGTACAGCCACTCAAAGTAACTGGCCCAGCGGGCCATCAGCTCGGACTCCTCTGTCAAGAGCACACCACCCTCCGCTCTAACTGCAGTACACTGAGGGACGGGCTTGGAGGAACGCAATGCGCGAATTCCCCTATAAGCAGGATGAGACTAACTTGACCACAGGTGATGCTCTACACCCTCACAGATTCCTCGCACATAGGCCTCCTTGTCCAACCTAAGTGCACGTACTAAGCGTGTCACACAGCTGGACTGGCTTAGTGATAGGAAGCAAAGAATGGCTGTGAGTAAGAGGATGTCTTGCTGGGAGGATGTAAGTAAGGGGTCTCTCAGGGATCAGGACTCAGACCATTACTATTCATTATTTACATCAACGATTTGGATAATGGGGTAAAGAGTAAGCTTTCCAGATATGCGGATGACACAAAGCTTGGAGGTAAGGTGGATATCAGAGGGGCCGGTGAACAGATACAAGAGAGTATTGATACTTGTATGGATTGGGCAAAAGATTGGCAGATGGAATTTAGCCTGAGCAAGTGTAAGGTGTTGGAGATGGGAAAGAACAATGAAAATAGAGATTACAGGATATAAGGGGTAATTTTGGAGCGTGTCACACAGGAGGATCTGGAGGTGGTAATAGATACCAGAGGTAAGCAGGCAGCACAGTGCCAGACAGCTATAGGTAAAGCAAATAGGCTTTTCGGTTGTATAAGGAGGGGGATCAATTATTATAAATCAAAAGAGGTGGTGTTAACATTGTACAGGAATTTAGTGAGGGCCACATATAGAATATTGTGTGCAGTTTTGGTCACCACAGTTCCGGAAGTATATAGATGCCATTGAGAGGGTTCAGTGCAGGGCGACTCGATTGATTCCAGGCCGAGCTAGACTCAGCTATGAGGAACGGTTGAAGGAGACAGGGCTTTATACACTAGAAAGGAGGCGGTTACGAGGAGATATGATAGAGATGTTTCAGATAATGAAAGTTAAGATAAAATAAGTGAAGATTAATTATAATTCAACAGAGTAGACAGTGACAGAACCAGGGGCCATAGCCTGAGAGTAAAGAAGAGGAGAGTTAAGATGGTAGTGAGGTAAGGGACTTTCACTCAGAGTAGTTAATGCATGGAATGGTCTCCCTGGAAAAATTGTGACAGCAGAAACAGGAGATAAGTTTGAATTAGATAGGTACTTGGCAGTTATGGAGATATAGGGGTATAGGGATATAGAGGGGTATAGGGATGTTGACAAGGCTTTTAGGTAGTTTGAGTATTGATGGATGATTGTGTACGGAGTGCTGTTGGTGGGGGTCTTGTTAAGGGGGATTGTGTGGTTGATGTGTTTTTAACCAAGCCCATGCCCCCTCTCCAAGGGGAAGAAAATAAAAAATTACGACAAAAAAAAAATAAAAAACATTTTTTCTTTCATGAATTAAAAACTTTTTTTTTGCATTTTCCTTCTTCTTTCTTAGGGCCCTGTCACACCTTGACGTTTTAGCCAGCATATGGCAAGGTCTCAAAATGTATGTAAAACGCTGGCGTACGCTGAACTATTCACGTTTTTCTTAAGTTTTGGGCGTATAATAACGTGTTGGACGTATGCATAACGTATTAGTAACGTACACAGAACGTTTCAATCACAAATAGATAACTTACACCAACGAATGCTGAGCGTGTTGTCGGCATTCACAACCTATGCGCAACGATAGTCTCACTTATGCATAGCACACGGCAGCGTATCGCCGACGATCACGTGGCGTAGGCTATTAATAGGCTGCGGCTCAACGATTCAAATCATAACTGCACTCGACATCGAAGTGTAATGCCGCTGTCACACCTTGACGTTTTAGCCAGCGTATGCCGACGTATGAAAAATTTGCTGAACCAAGCTGGCACACGTCGAATACGTTATGGGTAAGTTTTGTAGACGTTAAGAGCATGCTGGCATACGTCGTAGTACGTTGGCATATGTCATAGTACGCTGGCATACGTCGTCATACGCCAAGTACGTCGATAAATTTTCAGCATGTTAAAAATTTCTCGACGTACGACACACGCTCCGCATACGCTGGCCATAAGTTGTAGGCATGTTACGCGATCGTTGACACATGTCGACACACGTTACTTGTACGTTACTCATAAGTCGAAACACGTCAAGGTAATGGTTAGCGTCAGTGTTCCAGACTCCCTGGTTTTTTATTTTTATTTTTTCGGTATGACAGTGATGTTGACACTTCAATTTCTAGTGCGGTTATGATTTAAATCGTTGAGTGGCAGCCTATTAATTACATTATATTATAACCACACGAGAAATCGAAGTGTTCCCATCACCGTCATACCGAAGAAAACAAAAAACAAACAAAAAAAACCAGGGAGTCTGGAACAGTGACGCTAAAAATTACATTGACGTGTTTCGACTTATGAGTAACGTACAAGTAACGCGTGTCGACGTGTGTCAACGATCGCGTAACGTGTCCACAACACGTTACTCATAGGTTAGAAATAAGTTTCGGGTCCCTTAAACATTACCTCGATGTGTCTCGACTTATAAGTAACTTACAAGTAACGTGTGTCAACGATCGCGTAACGTGCCTACAACTTATGGCCAGCATTATGCAGAACGTGCGAGTCCTACACTGGCATACGTCGAAAAATTTCAAGCATGGAAAATTTGTCTAACACCTCGGCGTACTAGGGCGTATGCCAGTGTACTACGATAAAAAGCCAGCGTACTATGACGTATGCCAGCGTGCTCTTGACGTACACAAACTTACCCATAACGTATTCGACGTGTGCCAGTGTTTTAGCCAAATTTTGCATACGTCAGGCATACGCTGGCTAAATCGTCAAGGTGTGATAGGGCCTTAAGGTTGGTTTGGTGTTCGCGCAAGCATGATGGACTGAATGGCCCCCACCTGTGTTGGATTTCCTTGTTGTACAGTTTCATGCCTCAGCTCCCTGAACAGCTCAACTCTGCCATTCAGCCTGGCCCTGCAACTCTGGTCAATGGTATCTAGCGTCCCTTCAGAGACAAAATTCTTCTTCGCCCTATAGTTAGTTCCAAGACATCTACCGGCAACATCAAGGATAGTGCTCTTGAAGGCACTCCACCACTCTTGAGGATCCCCCAAAGCACCCAAATCTCCACTCAGCCTGTTTGCAAACTCCTCAGCTACCCTCTCATCCTTCAGCTTGCCAACATCGGGCCTCGGCTGGGATGGTACCATTCTCCTGGATTTAAGCTGCAACTTCAGAGTTGCTACAACAAGCCTGTGGTCAGTATTGAGGAACTGAGCACTCTTGTGGACCCTACAGTTCTGGATCATCCTCCAGCGACCATCAACGAGCACATGGTCAATCTCCTTTGCCACACTGCCAGTGTTGGAATACAAAGTCCAACGATGAGCCTGTGGGCGCTGAAACCATGAACCACCCTAAGTCCATGACTTCTTGCAAAGTCAAGGAACTTGGTGCTATTCAGGTTCACAGTTCCTGACCCATGGGGACCAACACATGTCTCATAACCATCCCTATCATTTGCAGTCGATGCATAGAAATCCCCCAAGACCAGAAGTGTATCCAATGTGACCACTCCTTGGCTTTTTTCACAAGGTTATTCTTTGTCCTAGAGATCTTGATCTTGGCTATTCTTTGTCCACCTTGGCGTCTTGGTTTTCTAGGCGTATAGGTTTTCTATTATCATCACTTTTCCGAAACCTTGTGAATTCTTGGCTTTTTTCATTGGCTCAACTTAGCATTTATGAAAATGAGGAGTGGTCACACTGAGTGTATCTCGTCTGGGGCACTGATCAACCACAGACGACTCGAGCATGGCATAGACTGCATCCTTCACAGTAAGATCACTCGCCTCAGTCGGAGCATAAACAGAGACCAGGGAAATGACACCCAAGAAGTGACGAATCCTTAGTCTCATAATACGCTTGTTGACCGGTGTTACCTCAATTATCATTGGAGTCAGCTTATTGGACACAGACACAGCAACTCCTTGGAAATGGTAACCATCAGAGCGACCATACCAATAGTAGGTGTAACTACCCGCCATGATCTCGCCACAATCCGGTCTCCGAACCTCAGAGAGAGCTGCAATACCAATGCCCAAACGTTTGAGCTCAGATGATAACAGAGACAGGTGATCATCCTCTCTTCGGGATAGGACATTCCAGGCACCTACCCGAAGGGACCACCTCAGATTAACCCATGGAGACCACCGTCTGGTGGACGATACCTCAGCACCACCCCGACACACTCTCCCGCAATCTGACCCAGGAATGTTACCCCGTGGTTTCCCTCCTATCATCAAAGATTGGGAGTCCCGAAGGCTTTGCCCCAATCCCTTCATCGGGTGAGCTGCCCCGTGAAGGGCAGCTGCACAGGAGATACTTCCACGGAGTGGGTTTTCAGATTTAAAAAATGCTTTTCGTATGTTTTGCGGAATGAAGGGTTTTTACGGTGGCCGGAGTGCAAATCCTCCCACCAATCTCCGAATAAAATGTAACCCAATTACAGGAGGACGTCCGCAGACACAGTTGCGCACTAGATATGGATGGTTGTTGGCTCACAAGGAGATCCTCCACCCTTTGACAGGTTTTGTTCTTCATCCTGCTGGGTGTCCATATCCAAACACCCTCCTCGCCAGGAAACTTTGTGGAGGAGACACTTTAGTCACCGACAACCCGACCATGAAACAGGTTAGTACAGGTTTACATGGTACCCGTAGCAAGTCACAGATCGACGCGCTGCTCCGTCACATGCTCCCACACCTGACCTGACCTGAATCAGCTGGACGGAGGTATTCGCTCCACTGAGTGCCCTTCTAGTTTTTTTAATGGAATTCTGAATTGTTATTTAAGTGGGTGTGTTTTATATATATATATATATATATATATATATATATATATATATATATATATATATATATATATATATATATATATATATATATTTTTTTTTTTTCCTTTTCAATCATGGTAATACATGTGCATTTCATTATTACTCAAAACACCACTAGTCCAAACGAAAGTTTCCATCTTGATTGACCGTATTTTGGGTTATGTCACACCACCACCTCCCCCATTTGATGGATGTCACAAGAACATGACATCTTGTGTTCTACACAATGAGGAAAACCACATAACCTGCAAGTCAATAGATGATCCCTTTCGATGATAACCAATCGGCGAACCCTAACCACTTCTGCTGCTGCTCCTGTCCCACATGGACAATTTCAAATTCCTGCAGATAGAGTGGACAGATTTTAAAATATATTGAAGGCTCACGAGCTCTTCAAGCACAAAATATATTCCACACACTTCATTGACTGAAATATGGTGAAAATAGAGGGGAAAAAAAAAATCACAGATTCAGTGGGAGTCATTTCGAGCCAAACTAGTCCGAGAAACAATTTTGGTCTATTAGTTAAGGTGTAAACTCCTCCCAACCCATCCCTGTATAGTTGTCAACAACTGGAGAGAAACATCACCTTCCACCATGATCAGGTTCAGAGAAGCCAATTTGGGGGAAAAACGTCCAGCCTATGTCAGGTCAGTCCAGATCAGATCTGTGAGTTGCTCCAGGAACCACGTAAACCGAGACTGACCTGTTCCATGGTCGGGTTGTCGGCGATTAAACCGTCTCCCCCAACATGTTTCCTGGTGAGGAGGATGTATGAAATGGACACCCAGCAGGAATAAATACAAAACCTGTCAAAGGGCAGAGGAGCTTCTTGTGAGCCAACGGCCATCCATATCTAGTGCCCAACTGTGTCTGCGGACGTCCTCCTGCAGCTCGGTTACTTTTTATTAGGAAGTTGGTGGCAGGATTTGCACTCCAACCACCGGAAAACCCTTCATGCCGCAAAACACAAGAAAAAGCATGAAACACACGCAATGGGGTGGGGGCGGGGTGAAACACACGCAATGGGTGGGGGCGGGGTGAAACACACGCAATGGGTGGGGGCGGGGTGAAACACACGCAATGGGTGGGGGCGGGGTGAAACACACGCAATGGGTGGGGGCGGGGTGAAACACACGCAATGGGGTGGGGGCGGGGTGAAACACGCAACGGGGTGGGGGACGGTGTGAAACACACACAACGGGGCTGGGACGGGGTGAAACATGTAATTGGGGGTTGGGGGGGGTGAAACACATAACTCGGCGGGGGGATGGGGGGGATGCAGAACACACGTAACCAGGTTTAGAGTTGTTTTCTTACATGTGATCCTCAAATTTGAGAGGTACAAGTACAAACAGCATGTCCAAGTTGGACTTTCCTTTGCAGGGACACTTCTGCAACCACATATTGTTTCACTTTTCATTTTAAGAAAAGTTTATGACGTCAAAAATACAGTTGAATACTCACAGCGGCATCCATCTTGGCAATAACTTCTTGCAGTTGACCAACATCTTTGTGATCAAAACAATCCTTCAGCTCCTGCAGTTTACATACAACATGACATTACACAAGGAACTTTGATAAAGCAGATACTTTCACACATCATGCCTGTCATGCCTGTGCCACATCGACACAACATTAATTCAAATTCAATATATCAGTTTATTGATATAAATTCATGGTGGGGGGTGGGGAGGGGTATTATAATACATCACCAGAGTGTATTATCATATACCGACACTGACACATCTACTGCACATGGAAGATATAAAACTCTTTGCACTGAACGACAAAAAATTGACAGAACAACTGAAATTTGTGAAACGGTACTCCGGCGACATCCAAATGGAATTTGATCTCGATTTGTGTGCCAAGTGCACATTCGAACAAAGGAGACCACAGAAATGGACAACATTAAAATAAAATAAAAACAGACTAAGATACAACAATAAAGGAGCTAGACAACGAAGCATCTTACAAATACCATGGAGTCGAAGAGGGCCACCAAATGTGTCAAACAAATGTACAAAACCATTGCCAAAGAATACCTGTGTCGAATGAGATTGATCCTGAAAACATACCTCTCTCCAAGGAACAAAATGAAAGCCATAAACCAACTAGCAGTACCAGTATTCCAATACAGCTGTGGAATAGTAAACTGGCCACAAGCAGAAATCAAGAAACTCCTCAAAATCCACATAATTTTCGACAAGAGTGAGGGGGTTGGGTTACTGAGACTGAGAGAGTTACACTCTCAGTTACTGAGAGTGAGGGGGTTGGGAACACAAGATTTGGAAGCAAACACAAAATTGAGGCATTCGGCCTTCTCATGATTGGAGTCGGCTGTGGTGCCATTTGAAGAGAGTGAAGGGATGGAGGGGGAGCATCAGTTTGAAAGTTTGAACGTTCATTCTTGAGGTTGGACGGATGTCGTTTTCAGGCTCTCCTGATAGTGGACACACTCTTGTTGTGGAGTTTTTCTAATGCACTGAGATTGCCTTTAGTCGGATTTGCGTTCCAGGAAGAGAAGGCAAGTTGTTTCAGAGCAACTCCCTCACCACAGGATTCATTGTACCACGGGTGGGAAGAGGGGTAGGATAATTGGAGACGAGATGGGATGAATCTGTGCATGAGAGAGGGAGAGAGATAGAGATAGAGATAGAGCAGGTTTCTATGGAAAACTTCCCAAGCTGGGTTAACATCGGGGGCGGAAGATATGGGAGACCAGTCCTGAAGAGAGATGGCTGCTTGAAGTCCCTGCCAATCTGTTTGGGTGAAATGCCAGACTCACTGGCGTTGAGGCAGCTCTCTGAAAATAGCCGGAGAGATGTTGACTTTCGCAAGCATATGATCAGAAGAACCAATTGGAGCAAAAGAAGAGCAGGAGACATTTGTGGGAAAGCTAGTAATCAGCAGGTTCAGAAGGGAGGATTTACCATTGGTTGAAATCCCTGTTGGAAAGTTCACAGATTGAATCAGTCCCATGGAGTCACAGAAGTCCTTTGCTGAAGTGCCATGAATGGTGAGAGAGGTACCAACGCCCAGCCAAGTTACTTGGTGACAATTGAAATCGCCACACACGAGAAGAGTGAGTTGGGATGAGTGGTTCAAATGTCAATGGTGTCTGAGAGAGAGAGATGTGGATGGCGTCATCTGCATCACTGTTAGGGGGACGGTCCAACACACAGATGAACAAGATGTGGGAGCGAAAGGCAAGTCGCAGCCAGAGGTACTCCTGGAAGTTGGGAGGTGTAAGATCAGTACAATGACAGTGAGAAATTGAGTTATTGATGTAAAATGCAATTCCACTGCCAGGTCATGGTTCAGGCCGATCAAAATCGGAGAAGACAATAACTGGGGATGGACACTCAGGTGTCGAGACGTTCCGTGGTAGGAAGGATTCTGTGAAACAGATGATGTCTGGTTTATTGGCAATGACCTGGATTGAGAGATCTGCCAGGTCAGAGCGGAGACCTCACATATTTAAAGTCCACGGGGGGGGGGGGGGGGATGAGGAGCTGGAATGAACCCCTCCCCACAGGGAGGGGTTGGAGTGAGGGGTGAGGTTTAAGTGTGTTGGGTGCTGGGGAGCAATACAACTACAAGGATATTCACCATCATAACTAGAAAGAACAGCTACATCTCCATGGCTACTCAAACATTGCTCACATTACACAGAACAAAACAACATCCGAGTCATTTTGATTCAAATGTGAATGCATTCGGTTGGGGGTTTGTATTCGATCCTCAACATTTCATTCAAATTGGACAACAAAGTGAAAAAGGATCGTCATGGTCTCCACCAACATATACAAGCAGATGTAAAGGTACTTGGAATTACGTGTTCTATAACATTGTGTTCTTAATGTACAACATAAGTGTTCCTTTGGGATTTACCTATTCCTCCATGTATAACATACAGGATGTTCCAAACATTTTTTTGTTTTCTTTTTGTATCCTGTCGAGGCTCGTATGAGAGCTAACACACAGAACGTGCAACAGCATATCAAATACTTTCGGATATCAAATTAAACCGTAGTATTAAAAGTTTCTCACCGGTGGCAGAGTTTCCAAGACCTCGAGAGGATCGAGACCGCCGGGGCCCAACCTCGCCTTTCGCTCCTCTTCTTCTGCTTCTCGCCTTGCTCTCTCCAGCCTCACTTGAGCCCTTTCTCTCACCCTCTCTTCAAATGCACACACCTCAGATTGAAAGGCCTCGAGGTAAACTTTATCTGAGGTCTAGCAAAAGCAAAGGAAGAGAGGTTTGCAAGATCATGGGAGGGGTGAGAAGTAGAAGGGGGATACAAATTTATACTTGTTAAGAATCCATTTTGAGCATTTCCCTACAATATAAAAGGTGTTCATGATCATGAAGAAAACCGCAAAAGTGCTTAACCTGACAAGTACTTCATAGTTTTTCAAATCGACCAATGAAGAGGAATACTTCAGCTCTGTTTTAACCTTTGATATCCACTTGTGAATATCACAACTGAAGGGAAAGATTAATTATATTTCAACGAAGTTCTGCTCTTCCATGAACGTCACCACCTGTATTTTATGAAAGTAAATTTAAAAAAAATCCCTTTCTTTCCCATAATTTTAATATTCTAAACATCGCATTATTCCTCTGTGGTTTCTGTAGTGCCAGGAAAGAGCAAAAGTAAGTGATTCAGCCACTGGGATAGCGGGTGTTTACTTCAGGCTCAAATCGCTATGGCCGAGATTATATTTAGCTGAGAATTCCTGCCGATGGAAACAACTTCCACATTATCTTCACTGTCATTCATCCCTCCAGAGGTTCAAAACAGTTGTTCACCACCACCTCAGATCATCTCCAAACCAAAACCATGATATTGTGACAGATGTGGGGTTTGAGTTCGACCAGGAGGGGAAGCACTCTGATTCCTCCCGAACACCCGGTCCTGAGGCCGCCGGGCACAGATAACTCTGCGTGCTGGCGGCTTGCTAAGCAACCACGAACGCCGATTGGTACTGCCAACCCTGGCAGGGTTACACAACTTTGCGCGTTACCATTTCCGGTGGATTGACCGTACCAAGGGTTTCGTGCCCTCGATACGTACTTGCGTTAACTTACCATATGAGGTGCAGCTGAGCGGAGCAGCCAAGTATGCACTGGCTAATAAGATCAAATTAGTGGGGTGGAACTTCCTGGCTAACCTGTGTGTGGACTACGCTAGACCAATGCAGGAAAAGACAGAACGAGCTGGGTACATTTATAATACAAGCAATTTATTATTAAGGCGAGGAAAGGGCATGTGAATGATAACGGGTTTTAATACACAGAAATATGCACAGCAGGAGAAAGCAAGGATTCGTGGGGTGTGGCAAAAGAAATGCAATTATTTACAAAAGACAATACAGTGCAGAGCGAACCAGATTTTAAACTTCTACAATCTTACCTAATGCAAACATTACAGGCGCCATCAGACACAAACACCAGAGGAAATTAGAAAAGCTAGAAAGATAAGAGAAAATATGATAAGAGAAAGAAGAGATAAGATAAGAGAAAGAAAGGTGTAAACAACCCCTACGGGATCTGGCGTGGCTGATGGAGCAGCGCAAGCCCAATCACTTAGGAGGAGGGAGGAGGGAAGAAAACTGGGGGTGTGCGAGTCTCTATGGTGCGTGAGTGGGGAAGTGAAAATGGGGTGCAATGAAGTACAGGTGGGGTGCAGAAACGAAAAATGAAGAGGTGCGTGTCTGATGGTTGCTCTTTTAGCTCTTTTGTGTCCACAGCAGACAAGACAGAAGATGAGAGAGAAAGAATGTGAAAGAGGATAGCTAAAATTGTGTGTGAGAAAGTCTAAATGTACATGCTAAAGTCTATGATCAGTCTGGCGTTCCGCCCACTCAGCGCTGTGCTCTGCCTTTCTCCTGGTGCCGTGGATCAGGTCAGGATTCTCCTTCTCGCTCAGAAGCAGCCACCTCGCACCCAGAAGAAGACTGCGTGACCTCTGCAGAAAACTGTAGTGGAGACTAATTGTAGAAGGCTGACTGTGGCAGACTCTCGCTCGAGAATATATATATATATATATATATATATATATATATATATATATATATATATATATATATATATATATATATATATATATATACATACATATACACACACACTGTCGAGCATACACTGTCGAGGTTCGTATGAGAGCTAACACAGAAAATACAACAAGGGGAGGAGGAGACAAGAGGGGCAAGAGAGGGAAGGAAAAAACAGTGTTGAACAGAGACATGAGGATATCTGTGGAAGGGAGAGGGATGGAGCGGGGAACATGGGGAATACAAGATGGACACGACAGGGACCTTCAGGCAGGAAAATAGGGAATTTGAAGGAGGTGGGTTTGGGGTGGATGAGCAATAATCCTTTTGCAATGATCCTTTTGGATGGTAGAATGATCCTTTTGCAGCTATCTTATAGATGCTGGGCGAAGGAGTCCGAATTTGGATCAAAACGCTCTGTAGGCATTCTCCAATGCCCTAATTGGTGCACAGATGCTTTCCCAAGAAGTAGCCTTGCCCCTGCGAGGCTCCGAAGCTGAAAATGGCTTCATTCACCCCCGAACTCGGTCAGGCGATGGAACTCCAGATTAACATGGCGTGCGGGTTTCTGGGAGCGCTTTCAGGCCATAAAAGTGTGCTGGGCACCAAACGAGGATCGCGATTTAGCGGAGTGTCAGGGCTATCCAGACGATGTTGAATGGACCCCAGCGCAAACTTGCGCTTTGAGCTACGTGCCAATATGTTCTGAACTCAAGCATCCACCATGGTGGGTAATGTTCACTGTTCTCCAATATCCTCAAAGGACAGTGGTGAGAGTCTGGGGTGCCGACTGCGATTGCAGTGTTTTGTAGCGTTTGTGATTAGGAGGTTGAAGTGTTTGTAGTGGTTGCGGTGAGGAGGGGGAGCATAATAGGTTATTGTGGGGATTTTTAGGAAGGTGTTGGGGTGGTCGGATGGAGGTTGTAACATTGTGGTTCGAGTACAGAGAAGGTTGAAATGAATGGTCCATTGGGGAATGGCGCACAGTTGTAACAGGGTTTTGGCTGCATATGCTAATGAGACTCTCCGTTAACGTGCGGTTTGTGGCGTGCATGCCTGCATGAAGGAGAGGTCGTGTGTGCAAAGTAAAGCAAATAAAATAGATAAAGGATCAGTGAATGGAATTAAAGACCTAACTAAAAGCCCTCGCAATGCATCTTGTCCCACATACCTACTAGACATAAAGGAAAGGCTAACTAGAATGAATACTGATGAAATAACTGCCTGGGGACCACTGTATGTTGTATGCATTTGCCTTGAGAAGTGACAGTTTCGCAGAACCGCAACAAGATTTTCTATCCCCACCTCCACCTTCCCCCCCCCCAACTCGCGTTAATCCCCACCCTCACCACCAAGCCCACCTCCTTCCAAATTTCCAGTTTTCCTTCCTGAGAGTTTCCTTCTGTATCCATATTGTTCACCTCATGCATCCTCCTTTACCCTCATTCCTCCCCACACCCATTGTTTTGTCCAAGTTTCCCTCTATCTTGTCTTCAACCCTGCTGTTGGTGTTTCCCCCCTAATCTCTACCCTGCTGGTGGTGTTTCCCCCCCCTCCCCTGCTGTTGGTGTTTCCCCCCTCTCTACCCTGCTGTTGGTTTCCCCCCCCCCTCTACCCTGCTGTTGGTGTCCCCCCCTCTCTACCCTGCTGTTGGTGTTTCCTCCCCCTCTCTACCCTGCTGTTGGTTCCCCCCTCAACATGCTGTTGGTGTTTCCCCCTCTTTCCCTGCTGTTGGTGTTTCCTCCCCCTCTCTACCCTGCTGTTGATTTTCCCCCCTCTCTACCCTGATGTTGGTGTTTCCTCCCACTCTCTACCCTGCTGTTGGTCCCCCCCTCTACCCTGCTGTTGGTGTTTCCCCCCCCTCTTTCCCTGCTGTTGGTGTCCCCCCCCCTCTCTCCTCTTCCTTTTATTCTGTTGCGTCCTGAACCGTTCAGTGTTCTAGCTCTTCCACGAGCCTTGACCTGGTATTCCAAAAATAATAATAATTACGGCAATAATAATACTCGAAAAGATTCACTGTGAACTTGGGAAACAAAAGCAAAATGTATCAAATCCCCCCGAAAAAGATAAACTTGAAGATTTCTGGAAAGGAATCGATGAAGAACCAAAATAACATAATGAGGAGGAGGAATAATGGATCCAACAGTTGGAAAAGAAAACAACACCGAAGGGAAATGCCCCCAAGTAATAATTGATGAAGAATCGTTTTGAAAAAAATGCCAAATTTTAAAAACCCTGGCCCAGATGGTATTCCAAATTTCTGGCGTAAGCAATGAGATGCTCTCCACAATCACCACACTCAAGCATTCAACAAACTTATCAAAGGTGAGGAGGTAATGGATGAGTGGCTCACAAAGGAGAACAACTTCCTCATCCCAAAATCTGAAAAAACCCAACGACCTCATAAGTATAGACCAATAAATAACCTGCCGACTAACAACATAAAACTTCTGACAGGAATAATCACAGAAATGATGTACCACCACCTAACACAAGGAGGCTAAGAGGCAGAACAGCAGAGATGTAAAAGAGGATGCGATGGAACAATAGACCACTAATGACTAAGCAAGGCCGTACTTGAAAACTGTAAAACAAGAAGAACCAAATCCTCTACAGTCTGGATAAACGACAAGAAAGCTTTTGATAGTGTGCCACATTCATTGATGATAAAATGCATGCAACTGTAAAAGATCAATTCCCATATAATCAAACTGATTGAGAAAGTAATGGAGCTACGAAATACCACATGGATATTACAGCACTCGGAAGGAAAGATCGAAAGACCAGGGGTGAAGATACGTTGCGGGATCTTCCAGGGTGATAGCCTTTCACCCCTCCTGTTTTGCCTGGCTCTGGACCGAACTGAGCAATCTCACTAATGAGCAAGGACATGGATACACCCGAACGTCCAATGAGAGAACTTCCAAAGAGACAGGAAAGGTGATACATGTGCTGCACATGAATGATTTAAAACTCTTTGCACCAAATAATGAAAATTTGGTAGAACAACTGTAACAAGAAAAAGATCAATCAGACATTGCAGACCCTCACCAGGACTTATTTTGTGTGGTGTATTTTGTGTTACATCATTATAAAGAGAGAGACATAACTAGAAGAATTTCAAAAAGATTTTTGCTTAATTAAATATGGCTGACAGACCATGTGACATCAATGATTCATGATTACCCTGGTATCCCCAAGATTTGAGGAACATTTGTGTGAAGTTTCCCCTCGATCTTGTTCAGCCATTCTGGAGAAGATTTTTTTTACAGGTTTTAGGGTAAACCTTTTGACCTTACATCAACCTCAAAAATAATAGGTGGTTGAATTCACTGACTTGATATGCAAATCCTGTTCAAAATTTCAAGTCAATCGGATGAAAATTGAGGATTTTAGAAAATTTAGCCCAAATTGGCCTTTTGGCCTATTTTGACCTTTTGGGCTATGTTTACCTCAAATTTAATATGTGGTTGAATTCAGCGAGCTGATATGCAAATGCTCTTCAAATTTCAAGTTAATTGGATTAAAATTGAGGATTTTAGAAATTTGGCCTAAGTTGACCTTTTGATCTTTGTTGATCTTTTGGCCTATGTTTACCTCAAAATTAAGAGGTGATTGAATTCAGCGACCTCATATGCAAATGGTCTTCAAATTTCAAGTCAATTGGATGAAAATTGAGGATTTAAAAAAAATTGGCCCAATTTGGCCTTTTGACTGATGTTGATCTCAAAATTAATATGTGGTGGAATTCAGCGACCTGATATGCAAATGGTCTTCAAATTTCAAGTCAATCAGATGAAAACTGACAATTTTAGAAACACAAGAGTTTGGCCTATTTTGAGTTGACCTTTTGACCGATGATAACCTCAAAAGTAAAAGGTGGTTGAATTCATTGACCTGATATGCAAATAATGTTCAAATTTCAAGTCAATCGGATGAAATTTGAGGATTTTAGACAATTCGGCTCAAATTGGCCTGTGTAGACCTTTGTGGTCAATCAAATTTTATGAAACTTCAATGCGTGACCGTCGCAGCATCAGTGATATTAATCTCTGAAAATTTCAGAATGATCGGTTGAGCAGTTTGGGCTGGAGGCGAGCAGACAGATAAACACACAAACACACAGACACACATACAAACACACAAACAAATGGAGGCAATCAACATACTTGTCAAAAATTTTTTTTTTCCAAGTTATAAACAAACAAACAAATGGACCAAAATGCAATACCCTCTCCTCTGGCAAGGGTAATTAGTGAAAGGGTCCTCCAATGACATTCAAATGTAATTTGGCCTTGATAAGTGTGTGAAGTACACATTGGTACAGGGTAGACAAACAAAAAGGACAACATAAAAATCAACCGAGAAACAACAACAGAGGAACAAGACAACGAAGCATCATACAAATCCTTTGGAATGGAAGAGGGCCACCATATATGTCACAAACAAATGCACAAAACAATTCCCAAAGAATACTTGCATAAAAACGAGGTTGATCCTGAAAACATATCTCAACCCGAGAAACAAAATCAAAGCCATCAATCAGCTAGCAATACCAATATTCCAATACAACTGCGGAATAATAAACTCACCACAAACGGAAATCACCAAACGAGACATCAAAACAAGGAAACTCACCATCCACAAAATGTTCTACAGAAATCAGTGCACACTGAGAATGTACCTGTCGAGAACGAGGAGGAGGTAGCGGCCTGATGGAACTCGGCCAAGTGCACAGAATGACAACAGTAAGATTGGCTGAGTACGTGAAAAGTTCAACACACTACCAAATCCAATATGAAAACAAACACGAAGACAGAAAGCCAGAGAAAGTATCCTTAACTCACAGAGCAAAAAGTTTCCAATACGAATAGGAGATGTCACACATGAAACCAAAAGAGCACGGCATACAGCCCCAACAATTGCAAATAAGATGACAGAAAATTATAAAATGAAATATCAACAGATACACACTGACAACTGGGAGAATGATAAAAGAGCATGATGGTATGAAAAAATTTATATTTTTTAAAGAGTTGGACAGATTGGGAATAGACGAAGAAGGCTCACTGGAATGGCTAAGAAGAGGTCAGCTCAACTAGGATGGAGAACAAATCAGTATAAATGCCCAACACCAAGGAAACTTCACCAATGGCTTTAAGTAGCTGTCAGGACTGAGCCAATCAGACAGATATAGATTTTGCAAGGTAGAAACAGAAAGTATGAGCCACCTCCTATCAGAATGGAAATAACTCATGTCAGAACACCTGCATTCACAAAGGCACAACAAAGTATGTTGAGTAATCCACTGGTACATCTGCAAAAACTTCCACATCCCAGTTCCATAAAACTCATGGAAACATGACTCAAAAGCAATCATTGAAAACAAGGAACTCAGAATGCTCACATATGACCTGATGATTCCATTGAGTGTAAACATATAAAACACAGCATTGTGACCAGGTATAGTACTTAGGTTAAAATAAAAAAATAAAAAAAGACAGCATTGCTAATTGATGTTTCAGTCCACAGCGATTTTGACCTCAACAATGCAGAAATCAAGAAAATTTACTAAATACAGTAATTCCTCACATAAGTGGTGAACAATGTTGTGATGGCAGGGATGAGGCTTTACCTTTACTCTTGAGAAAAATGAACGAAAGCAGGAACGAGGGTCACATTGAAGAGAACGTGAAAGTTCCAGGATGAACTGAAGGACAATGGTCTGATGTGCAACTTGTTTCATAAGATTACGTTTCTGATGGGGAATATTCGTAAAAAAAAAAAAAGAAAAAAAAAGGACATTGATTGGTTGATGGAATGTAATAAGCAGGACGACACTCATTGTTTGGTTGAGGTGGAATGTAATAAGCATCAGAACATTAATTGTTGTTTTGTGTAGGCCAACATAGTCAAGGCTCATGGAAGAACCCGTATTAGTACATTGAACGGATCAGGACACAACAGGATAAAAGGAATAGTTGGGGGTGGGGGTCACCAACAGCAAAGTTGAAGGCCAAGGTAGAGACCGACTTGGATGAACAATGGGTATGGGGAAGAATGGAGGCAGGAGAGGATGCATGGGTGGATACGATGGATACAGTAGGAAACTTTCAGGAGGGAAAACTGGAAATTTGGAAGGAAAAAAAGGGGGTTGGGGAAGGGAAGGGGTGTAACGAGGATAAAAAAGATCATGGTTTGGGATTGGGGATGATCTGAGATGGGGGTGAATAGCTGCCTTGAAGACCTGGAGGGAAGAATGAGATTGACGAGGATATCGAAGTTGGTTCCACAGGCAGGAAGAAAGGAACAAATGAGTTAAGGTTGGCAGTGATCCTGGATTTTGGGAGTTTCACCAGAAGGGGGTTGATGGTGGACATGTGTGCCCTGCAGAAACCCTGGGAGGGGTGGGGGGGAAAGCATGGAAAGAGCAGAGGGTGCAACCCCAGAAAGGAGGCGGTGCAGTACAGAGACCACTGACCAGTGTGTGATTGCAAAGTGACAGACCCATAGACCCAGCTTCATCACGGGAGATTCCGATAATCTTGAAGGCATTGGTTTGAGGTGCCAAGCTGAGCAAGCAAGATGTGAGGCAGGGAAGAGCAGTGCTCCATCAAGCTGCGGATGAAAACCTTGCAGGTGGATAGGAGTTCAGGTGTGCCAAGGAAGGACTTTGTGTGACGGAGGATGCTGAGTCGGCGGCTGGCTTTGGAGGATAACTTTGAAATGTGGTTTGCCCAAGAAAAATCATGGATGATAGCGAGACCAGGAGTTTGAATGACCGAACTTCCTCAAGAGGATTGTTAAGAAAGGAAATAGGAGGGTTTGCCAGAAAGTCCTTTCAGAGGGAGATAGTGAGAGCATGAGATTTCTCAGGATTGAAAGATACATTCCAAGTGCTTGACCAACTTGTGATTTCGTCAAGGTCTGAAGAGAGGGAAGAGGCTGCAGCCTGCCTGTCAGAAGGATGAGGGATGTCATGGCAAAGGGTGGAGTCATCAGCAAATCGGTAAAGGGGATTTTGCAGAGTTGTGGAGATAATTTATGAAGATCAGGAATAGGATTGAGCCAAGAACACTGCCTTGGGGCACTCCAGCTTTGACAGGGAGAGGAGATGAAAGGATTCTGATAAGAGCCACACATTGGCTAAGAGGGTAGAGGAAGACAGTAAACAATGTGTGGAGTTGAAGGAATGTAACAAACACTGGGACATTGATTGGTTGATGTGGAATGTATCAAACACCAGGACATTCATTAGTTGATGTGGAATGTAATAAACATCAGGACAATGATTGGTTGATGGAATGTAATATACAAACAACTTACCTCTGTTACCTGAAGATCTATACACCAGATAACGAGGTAGTTTGCAGATTCTTCACACACGAGATGCGGATGCTCAGCAAGATAACTCTGACTGTCTTCCCATCGACTCAGCATTCCTAGACAAAAACGATTTGATAAGATAATATAAACAAAAAAAAAACAATTTGATAAGACAATATAAGTTACAATAACATAGGGGCAATACTCATGGGCACTCACCTGGTAGCGTCTGGATAAGATAACCAGGGAACCACTGGTAGGCATAGATGACCCACAAAATATGTAACAGAGAAGGTTAGTAAATACCTATGGATTGTTTTTTAATGTGGTGAACAAACTTTGATACATCAC
This sequence comes from Eptatretus burgeri, assembly GCF_056783735.1. Taxonomy (NCBI): domain Eukaryota; kingdom Metazoa; phylum Chordata; class Myxini; order Myxiniformes; family Myxinidae; genus Eptatretus; species Eptatretus burgeri. Next base: position 2,250,376 of record NC_140971.1, read on the forward strand.
GGGTGATTAGGGTTGTGGTCAAGTTTCATCAAAACTGTGTGTTGTTTCTGAGAAGTAAGCAAATGCCTATTTTGGGGGGGCGGGGCAAACCCCCAGTAGACCTCCTTAGACCCCAATTTTTTTTAATGGTGAACAGTCTTTGGTTCATCACGGGTGACAACAGTTATGGTAAAGTTTCAACGAAATTGTTTGTAGTTTCAGAGAAGAAAGCACACACATATTTTGGGGGTAACCCCCATAGACCCCCGAGGGCCCAATTTTTTTTTTTTTAATGCCATGAACAAACTTTGGTACATATATGGTGACGAAGGTTGTGGTAAAGTTTCATCGAAATCATATGTCTATTTTCAGAGAAGTTGCTGCAAATATTTGTGGACGGACGACGCACCATCCCATGAGCCCCCCAGAACCACGTTCCATACGAGCTAAAAACGATTTAAGACAATATAATGTACAAAAATGATTTAGTAACATATTATAAATGACAAAATGATTTGATGACAAAATATAAACGACAAAAACGATTTGATAAGACAAAATAAACAACAAAAACTATTTGATAAGACAATGTAAACTACCAAAACGATTTTATAGCATAATATAAACTTCCAAAACGATTTGATAAGATAATATAAACTACAAAAACAATTTTATAAGCCAATATAATACAAAAACAATTTTATAAGCCAATATAATGTACAAAAACAATTTCAGAAAATATGAACAACAAAAAAGATTTGATGTGACAATATAAGCCACAAAAATGATTCGATATGATGGCATAAACTATACGCATGGAAAAAGTTCCTGTGCATCTTCTACACCGATGCGAAATGAGAAATGAAAACAAACACATCACGTTATTTCGTCATATCAATATTTAGTGTTTGCTAAACATGAAATCAACATGAGAATATGAACATGTGTGCATGACACATCTCCAATGGCTCGAAGAGGAGTGCCATAAAAAGTCAGTCAACAGCTCAGTATCTGGTGTGACCACCATTTGCGTTGACACGGTTGGCAGTGGCACCTCATTAAGGGCACAAAATGGATGAAGAAGGCTTGAGGGATGTCATTCCAGATTTGCATCATGGCCTGCAACAGTTGGGCCAACATCATCGGCTCGTTTTGAAGATGGTGCAATTGTTGTTCAATTTCATCCCACATGTTCTATGGGGGAAAAGATCAGGCGAAACAGCAAGCAAGGGAAATGTGAGAATGTTCTGTTGTGTGATGAATTCAGTGACCACTCGTGTGACGTGAGGGCACACGTTATCCTGTTGAAGTGTGATGTGATGTCCATAAACCCGCAAGAACGGGAGGTGGCGAGAAGTATTACTGACTGTATGCGGTGCCCCGACGTGCAGCCTCATCAAAGATCTTCTTGCCCCAGCCAAACTTTCTGACAAGTCTTATAAAGAGCTCATCATTCTCGTGAAAAGACATGATCACGCAAAACCAGGTAAGATCGCCTCGAGATGTAAATTTTATACCCACCATCGTCAAGATGGTTAGTCAGCATCCAAGTTTGTGGCTGATTTACATAATAACTTCGTTTCGCTAATCGACCGTGAATGCCAATAACTTGACCAGGTGACTTTGGGTTCTCAGTCTAACAACTGTTCCCCGAAGGACACATTGTTACGAATCTGGCAGCCATGAGCACTCAACATTCAGGTCCTTATAGAACAGTTATATCAGTAAGTGTGTTTATAGTTAGGGCCCCCTACCTGTGTCGAACGGGAATTACATGTGTGCTGCGGAGTTTTGTTTACAACAAATCTTTCACTTCACTTCACACACCGACGCCATTGCCCACGTGCGTGGGCGGAGATTTCCATCGCCTCAGACCGGGACTCCGCCCAGGAAGGCAGGGGTGTGCCCCTTGTCCAATCATGCCACAGAGAGCAGCTTTCCCATGACACGCCGGCCAATGAGGGTTGAGATGGCCACAGAGAGCGACTTTCCCACGACGCCCCGTCCAATGAGGTTGGAGAGAACATGTTTGGGGAATAAGTTTGAATAAGTTTGTGGGGAATAAGTTTGTAAAATTAAAGTTGGATAAAAATTAACCCTATTTTTCAGGTAAGAAACCAATGAGACGGCGATTTTCTCACCCCGGAAGAAAAAGGAATATAAAGGAATGCCAGGCTGGGAGCGGTGGTGGTAAAAAGTCGTCGTCGTCTTGGGGGTTGCGGGTCTTGATGCTGGCTGGCTCGTCTGGCCCTGAGATATCGTCGTCTCTGATCTTCTCCTTGGTCTTGGTCGATTGGTGCATGGCCGGTTTGAGAGCGCGGTACCTGGTGCTTGGAGCGGCATCGCGTTGCGGGTTCGAGTCCCGCCGAGCCAGATCGTCAAAGACCATACGAGGTGGACAGGTCCAAGCACAGGCTCTCGTCTCCAGCTCACCTTTCTTCAAGCTAGAAGCCTTCAATAAAGACCCGACGGGGTCCATGTGTGTGTGTGTGTGTGTCTGTGTGTGTGTCTGTGTGTGTGACTGTGTCTGTGTCTGTGTGTGTGTCTGTGTGTGTGTCTGCGTGTGTGTCTGCGTGTGTGTCTGCGTGTGTGTCTGTGTGTGTGTCTGTGTGTGTGTCTGTGTGTGTGTGTGTGTCTGTGTGTGGGCCCTTCTTCAAGTAGAATCGTGCAAGTGCTTTATTTTGCTCATTGTACGTTGCATTTCTTATAGTCGTGATAACTCTGCTCCTTCTGTGCTTCCCCTCCCCGATGATTGTAAAATAAACACCCCTATTGTTGAATGTACCAGCTCATTTCTGTGCTTCTTTCATTGGCTTAGCACGGTGCATGTTGGGAAATTGGGAAACGGTAAATTGTGCATTTGGACCGACGGGTCTTGGTAACCATCCGCTCAGGTTACGCACTGTTCGAGTACGGTAACGGCTCGTTCCGCTCGAGGCCTGCCGAGGGTGTGAATTCCCCGGTAGCTTTGCCGCGTGGATACTAAGGTATATTGAAGTTGGCAATTAACCCTATTCCACGCGGCCGAATTATTGGCGATTCACGGTCCTGTAAGGGACCCATGCATTTCGGAGTTCTCCGAGAAGCACGATGTCGGTTCCGGGTGTTCGGTGGAGCCGACTCAACTGCTCCACCAAGCGGTCGTGCTCGCCACTGAAACTCGGCCCCACAACAACGTGTCCTCCTTGTCAGGGAATCGAACCCTTGGCACGTACTTGCGTTATTTAGATTACCTACCAGATCAGGTGCAGCTCAGCAAAGCTGCCAAATAGGTACCACCTATGGAACAGATTCTTGAGGAATAACGTCGTGGCTAAGCTAGGGTGTGGGCCATGCTGGACCAATTGAGGAACAGACAACAATGAGCTGGGAACACTTCTAACAACACATAAATTTATAGTGGGGCAACTTAGCTAAATATGGCATAACAATTGTGCATTTTGTGAGGAAAGCACCAAATTTGGCACACGAGTCGCCTATCATATTATGAACAGATTTGGATATTGGGCCATCTCAAATTCAGCCGCTGAAGGCTGTGGCAGCCATTGTCCACTGCCATCAAAAATTTTGAGATGGCCTAATATCCAAATCTGTTCATAATATGATAGGCGACTCGTGTGCCAAATTTGGTGCTTTCCTCACAAAATGCACAATTGTTCTGCTAAGTTGCCCCACTATTAAACCAGAAGCGAGGAAAGTTATGTGGCACAGTAAATGGATTTACTGCAAATGTACAGTAGGGAAAGAAAGGGATTTGTGGGGTGCGGCAAAAGGCAAACAATATTTCAAAAGAAGACACAGTGCAGAGTTATTCCGAATATTCTTTTTTATAGTCTTAACTTATGCTATACAAGCGCCTTCAAAAACACACACACACACACACACACACACACACGCACGCACGCACGCACGCACGCACGCACGCACGCACGCACGCACGCACAAACAAACACACACCCCGAGGAAAATTAGAGATAGCCCAAAATTAGAGATATAGATTAGAGATCTGCCCCCGGCAATCGTCTCTGCTCTGGCGATAGTCTGCAGAATGAACCGCATACGCTCTGGACGAGGAGCCAACCATCGGATCAAAATGAGCTCTAATGAAATTGAGCTCCCCTATTGGTCCATCGCGGTCAGAGCCACACCCCACCAGGCTCAGGAGGTGAAAATGGCTGTCGCCACCAACAGGGGCACGCACCAGAGCTGCCAACCTTAACATGGGACCGTGGTTTATGAAGGCTCTCTCTGGACCTGAACGTGTGCTGGCCTTCATTCAAACGTTGGATTTTAGGAAAATCTCTGTGCTTCCCGTAGTTCCTTAAACGAGCTCCAGTGCACGTTCTCGCTTCGAGTTATGCCCCAAAATAACCCCAACCTACATTTCCTCCGTGTCTTCCGAAGCTGTGGTAAGTGTTCGACGAGTATGTGGCAGTTGAGGCGGTCGTAGAGTGGCAGGAGCACGTTCTGGTGTTTGTAATGAAGTAGCAGTACGTTGTGGCATTGTAGGGAAGAGGTGGAAGCTCCTTGTAACGAGATTGTGAATAATGGTCACGTTTGTAATGTAAAAAGGTAAAAGTGGGTTGTTGCGAGGATTTTTAGTTGTATGAAGTGGTTATGGTGAGTGTGTTATAGTTTGGTGAGCGGAATGAAGGTCTGAGGTGAAATGGCGGTTGAAAATTGGCGCACAAATGCATATGCACCACTCGCTGTGCAGCTCACTTTGATTATATTGCTTGGTGTGCGTGCGTGCTTGCTTGCGTATTTCGTGTGAGAGAAAGGGGTGTAGCAAAAGAATGGAAGAACTGAAAGGTTTGAAGATCAAACAGGTCTAAGAAGTCTAACTGGAGTCCCACGCAATGCATCTTTCCCCTTTACCACGAGACATATGGAAAAGGCTAACTACTATTACACATACTATTGAAATAACTGCCTTGGGATCGCCGTATGTTGTGTGCCATTGCCTGGGAGGCATGCGGTTTTACAAAACCGCAAATGTCTTTTTTTTAAAGAAGAAAAAGTAGGCCTTTCCAACCAAAAGTAAAAACTCAATCGACTCCGCTAATTTGAGCAAAAAAGTGAGAGCAGACCCCGTCTCAGGGCAACGCTCCGCCGGCTTCACCAGGCACAATAGACACTGGGTGGGTCTGCTCTCACTTTTTTGCTCAAATTAGCGGAGTCGATCGAGTTTTTACTCTTAGTTGGAAGTGCCTTCTACTTCTTAAAAAATGTCATCCCAACTGCTCCAATGTATATATGTATGTGGAGATATTGCACATGTCCCAAGCTGAAAACAGCCATTTTTAGAAAAATTACCTTTTAACTGACCAGTCGAAAGAAACATTTAAAAGGCTACAGACATTTACTGTGTTGCAAATGCCCTCACCAGCTGTTGATGCCAGGCTGTTTTAACACCCAAGGCATGTCGTTAATCTCTTGCTGTGCACACAACTGAACAGCTGGCTTTTGCATTTACCCTTGCTATACATTCTTTGAGTCTTGTACCAAGGGAAAAACTGGTTGTAAATCAGTACTGCTTGACACAGTTAAACAGCTGTTTTTGCTATCCAAGGAGTAGAACAAAAGACAGAATGTCATAGCTCTTAAAATGAAAGTAATCTTCCTGTCACCCTAGTTTTCTTTAGCCGGATAATGACCAGAACAGACCTTCCTGTCTATGGAAAAAAATACTTTCAAAGCCCAGAGGAAGGAAATAGCTCCAGGCTTTTGTCTCCGAAAAGGAAATTGATCCCTGGGAATGGAAAAGGATAGCTTTGGGCTTTAGCCTCCCAATAGAAACCAATGATGGGAACAGGGTGAATTGTATTAAAAGATGGTCACACAAGGGGCAGGGCAAATTGTATACAAGACAAGCTAAAATGCTAAGCTTGCCAGAGTTAGATTGGACTGAACTACTGCATGTATTCTGTGTGTCTCTCTCTCTCCATGTACATGTCTGAGGTGGACAATAAAAACTCTTCTCTACCTGTGATCGGTGTGGACAGCGCGTGATACCAATCAGTACGGATGCACCTGATGTCGACAAATGGCGACGAAGATGGGATAAGGCAGACCAAGGAGGAAAGCGAGCCGCCCTGGTGAGACAAAGGAGGAGAGAGTCGGCCAGCTTAAGATAAGGTAAGAAGAACTGCCTCCTTTCTCGCACTAGGGCATACAGGTTCGCTGCTCTTTGTGATCTGTCCTTATCTTAAAAGAACAAGGGAAGAGGGAGTTTTTGTGCACATCAGAAGGGGTTACCCCGGGAAGGGTAGGGTCCAATGGAAGGTTCAGGGAAACCCAGGAACACTCCGTTGGGAGATTGTGGGAGTCACCCAAGAATACTCCAGTGGCAAGGTCTGAACGGGAGATTGAGGGAAGGGAAAGGGTGTGAGAACTCCTGACCCAACCCAAGACACCCCGTTGGGAGATTGAGGGAGTGGGAGGTGTGCCAGGTAAAGTGTGAGGGTCTGTTCGAAGGTGTGAAAGCACCCAACCCAGCCCAAGAACACCTCAGGCGGAAAAACGCTGTCCTGACCCAAGAATACTCGAGGAAGGACTGAGGGGAAATGGGGAATAAGTTTGTAAAACTAAAGTTGGATAAAAATGCCCCACCCCCGAATACAGTGGCGGGATTTATGTATGAAAAATATGGAGTTATAGTGGGGCAACTTAGCAGAACAATTGTGCATTTTGTGAGGAAAGCACCAAATTTGGCACACTAGTAGCCTATCATATTATGAACAGATTTGGATATTGGGCCATCTCAAATTCAGCCGCTGATGGCTGTGGCAGCCATTTTCCACTGCCATCAAAAATTTTGAGATGGCCCAATATCCAAATCTGTTCATAATATGATAGGCTACTAGTGTGCCAAATTTGGTGCTTTCCTCACAAAATGCACAATTGTTATGCTATATTTAGCTAAGTTGCCCCACTATTAAGTCATGTACTCAATTGGCATTATGGTATAAGTGGACGAAGAAGGACTCACACCCATTCACGAGATGGGGCTCCTTAAGATCAGAAATTATAGATAACTTGTAATCTCGATTAGAACAACGGACAAGTGATAAGTTAGAACCCAAGCCAGATCTTAAAGCTTGTAAAATGTGGGAAGAAGAAGCCCTACAAATAAATGAAGTGGCTAGAAATTTGATAAAACGGAAAGTAATGAAATTAGAAGCACAAGTTAAAGGAATTACTCCCGCCCCTGAAACTGCCTCTGAAATTGTAGTGCAAGGGCGGGAAGATCAGGGAAGCAATGTAGGTGATCCATCTGCATATGTGAATAACACACCAAGTTTGTATCCGGACCTGCGAGACATGGAGCTGCTGGCCACAGCTTCTGCCTTCCTGGTTCAAGAAATAACTCCGGTGGGACTAGGAGGAGTGCAAGCTCAATCGGTGTACCGACCGTTTAAAGAAAGCGATTTGAGATTAATGAAGGAAAGAGTGTTAGAACTGAGAGGAAATGTAGGAGCAACAAAGGAGTTAATAATGCAGTGGGTTGAGGCACACCGCTGCACGCATAGAGACATCGGGGTGTTATGTCATGCAGTGTTTTCCCCATATGTGTGGAAAAGAGTTGTTGCATTGGCAAGTGCATAAGCAAGATGCCCAGTGGCCAGAGGATGAGCCACGGGTTCCAGCAGCATGGACTGCTGAAGAACGACAGACTGCGCGTCAGCACCTGTATAATGCAATTGAGAGAGCGTTGCGACCGACGGCACAAGATTGGGATAAGATTTATGAAACAAAGCAACGTAAAGGGGAACGGGCATCCGAATTCATGCATAGATTAGTGCAGGCATTATTACAATATCGGGGTTATCATGTTGAAGAAGAGATTCCACAGCGGGCGCTGACTAACTTCCTAATGGAAGGGCTCAGGCCTCAAATTAAGAAGCAATTAAAGTATGTAATGCTAGGTTGGCAGGCCAAAGGAGCAAATGAGATTTGTATGGCGGCTGATCAATGTTCGGACCGGGCAGAAGAAAAGGAGAGCGCAAAGACAAAAATTAAAGAAGAAGTGTTTCAGATGGTGTTGTTAGACAAAGTAGCAGAGCAAAGAAAGAATAAGGATTGGAGAAAGTGGGAACTGGAAGAAGATGACACAGACTCGGAAGAAGAGGCGGCCAGACAATGAGGACAGCGAATGAGAGTTCCGCAAAGACCCCCACCAGCAGTACAGGGTGAACGGCCCAATAAATGGAGTGGAAGAAACAAAGGCTGGACACAAGCGCCACCACAGACCCGCTCAAGAACTGCAGCAGGCCAAGGGCAGGTACAACCAACTGCGCCGCAAGGATGTTTCCAGTGCGGACAACGAGGACATTGGAAAAGCAATTGCCCCCACAGAGGACGACCGGGGTTCCAGCAGAAAAGAGGATCGAGACAACCGCATGATCGTAAGTCATATTGACAGACCACGGGTGGACTAGTGTTGCAAGGAGCGATGCTGACATTAACACCAACAGAGGAGCCGACCTACACTCTGGAAGTTTCAGGCAAGAAACTTTCCTTTTTAGTTGACATGGGAGCCACTCACTCTACTATTGCAGTTAAGGAACTGCCAGGGGTTTAAAAATCCAATACTAATGTACAAGTAGTAGGGTTGGGGGGTAAGATACAGACATTAAGAACAACAACACAATTACCAGTAAGATGTGGACCTTTGCAGGAAAAACACGTTTTCCTTTTCACAACCACTACGCCGGTGAATCTGTTAGACAAAGACTTGTTGTGTAAGTTGGGATGCACAATAGCATGCACAAACAAAGGGGTTTTTGTTGATATTCCCCGGGATAAAACACATCCAGCAATGATGATTTTGATGACACCGCACCCGGTTGTCTATTGGTGGAGGCTGCCAAGACAGCCGATTAGTGATGTTTTTTTTTTTTTTTTTTTTTTTTTTTTTTTTTTATATACCTTGGTCGAGGCTCGTATGAGAGCTAACACACAACTCACAGCAAGGAGGCATGAGACAAGAGGGGTGGGAGTGGAAGGGACAAAACATTGGGGAACAGACACAGGTGAACTGTGGAAGGGAGAGGGATGGGGATGGGACGGGGAACATGGCGAGGAGAAGATGGACATTACAGGGACTTTCAGGAAGGAAAGCAGGAGAATTGAAGGAAGTGGGCATGGGTGGATTATCGGGGTAGAAAAGATCGAGGATTTGGATGGGGGAAGATAAGAGGTGGTGGTGAACAGCTGTTTTGAAAGCCTGGAGGGAAGAATGGGAAAGAATAGAGTGAGGAAGTTTATTCCAAAGGCGGGAAAAAAGAGGAATGAAAGAGTGAAGATGAGCAGTGATTCGTGATTTTGGTAGTTTTACCAGAAGGGGGTTGTTGGCGGACCTTGAGCGCCCTGTGGAAATGTGGTTGGGACAAATCGCAGAGAGAGCAGGGGGGGCAAGGCTGGAGAGGAGTCGGTAGAAGACAGAAAGACCACCGACCAACCTGCGGTGATTGAGTGAGAGGCCCAAAGACTCAGCTTCATTGCGGGAGATGCCAATGATCTTAAAAGCCCTGGTTTCGACAGCGTGAAGTCGAGAAAGGTGGGAGGCAGGAGCACCAGCCCAGAGGGGAGAGCAGTACTCCATCAGGCTACGGACAAAAGCTTTGTAAGTAGTCAGGAGCTCAAGAGGGCCGAGGAAGGACTTTGCACGACGGAGGATTCCCAGTCGGCGACTGGCTTTTGAGGCAAGGTTGGAAATGTGACTTTCCCAGGAAAGGTCATGGCAGATAGTGAGACCCAGAAGCTTGAAAGAAAAGACTTCTTCCAGAGGATTGTTGAGAAAGTGGATGGGGGGTTTTGTAAACGGTCCTTTCGAAGAGACATAGTGAGAGTGTGAGATTTGTGTGGATTGAAAGACATGTTCCACGTGTTGGACCAGTTTGTGATTTTATCCAGATCTGCAGTGAGCGAAGAAGCTGCTGCTTGCCGGTCTGAGGGATGACAGATGGTACGGCAGAGGGTGGAGTCATCGGCAAAGAGAAATAGAGGATTTTCCAGAGAGTCCGAGAGATCATTGATGAAAACCAGAAAAAGAACAGGGCCCAGAACGCTACCTTGAGGAACTCCAGCCTGCACAGGAAGAGGGGATGAAAGAACTCCATTTAGGGCCACACGTTGACTGCGACAGGAGAGGAAGTCTGCGAGCCATGAGTGGAGATGGCCTTGAATACCATGGGAAGAGAGTTTGGTGAGTAGGGCAGGGTGCCAGACTGTGTCAAAAGCACGTGATATGTCCAGGGATACGATGTTTTGATATGTTTAGATGCGATCTTGGCCGAATCTAAGGAGATGCAAATATGGCTAGACAATGCACAAGTAATGACACACACCTACTATGATCCCCCACATTGTACAATCTATTATGATGCGAATGAAAATTATGTTGAATTTGCGGAGAAAATTGCTCCGCATCTGGAAACATGCAATGATTTACTGATTTTCCGTTTAATGATTGGTAAGGAAGGTGTTGCAATGGAGGTTAAGCTCACGGGAAAACAAAGGCAATTGACAAAGTACCCGCCGGGAGCAACCTCGCATGTGACAATAACCACGGCAAAGGGGTATCACCCGAAGGATCTGGGTTTTATGGTTTATCGCCTGCAGGAGGCAGTAGTGACCTGCACAACAATGTTGCATTGGCAAGTGCATAAGCTAGCAAATGATGAAGAGTGGATTTGTGATTTTAAGGAACAGGTGTTACGAGGATTGATGGAGGAGGTTAATCTACCACCTAAGCGTGAGATGGTGATGGAAACGGCAAGTGAAAAAGGAAACGTACAAGGTTTGATAGAAAGGGTCCCACAAGAATTGTGGACGCGACATGACAATGATGTTGGCTGTATCATTGGGGCAACGCCCCAAATGGTTAAACTCAAACCTGGAATGCCTTGGCCGAATGTGCGCCAATACCCCCTCCGAAAGGAGGCAGAGGCTGGGATAGCACCAGTAATTGAATCTTTGAAGGAACAAGGTATAATTGTAGAAACTTCAAGTCCATGTAACACGCCTATACTGCCAGTGAAAAGGCCACAGAAGAATAAGTGGAGATTTGTCCAGGACTTACGGGAAGTAAATAAGGTGATTCAAGGTGTCCACCCCATGGTACCTAGTGCAGAGGGGTTGATAACGTCTATACCTGCAAGCTCCACCCATTTTATGGTCATTGATTTATGTTCTGCGTTTTTTTCAGTACCCATTGATAAAGAATCACAGTTTTTATTTGCCTTCACGTATAAAGGCAGTCAATATACATGGACGGTCCTGCCGCAAGGGTTTGCTGAAAGCCCTACATTGTTACTTTCGCATTCTGCGAAAGGTTATGCTTTGGTCGGCGTGTATTTATTTATTTACTTATTTGTAATCTTGTGATTCGTATAACTCAAAAAGTATGAAACCGAATTGCATGAAATTTGGTGGGATGATTGGTTATTAGCCAGGAAGCATTCGATTAGATTTTGGGATCGTTCGGGTCAAAGGTCAAGGTCAAGGTCACGAAAAGGTCAAAACCATCTTTTTACGATAACACGGTCAATTTTTATTCAATTTGCATGCAACTAACGCCAAAATGTTCAGAATTCAACGCCTCATTTTGTGATATGCAATATGACACAATGACGCCCATACTCTTGTTACCGGTTCGGGGTCAAAGGTCAGGGGGGTCACGACCTTGAAAAATATGCGGTTTTTATCATAACGCGGTCAATTCTTGTCCGCTTTACATGAACCCAGCACCAAAATGTTCAGAATTTAATGCCCAATCTTGTGACACAATGACGTCATAACACGTCACCGGTTGGGGTAAAATGTCGGGGGCGGGGTCACGCCCTTGAAAAAATATGCGGTTTTCGGCATAACTCAGTCAATTCTTATTTGATTTGCATGAAACCAGCATCAAACGAGATTACATTCTCTTGTTGAAACGTTGTATTCACCGAGCTTGTGAGTGAAGACTCGCCAAAACGACGTGAGTTGATTGTTGTTTAGTCCGTAGCCCCCGAAAGTCGGGGGGGTCATGACATTATAGATATTTGGTTTGTGTCATAAGACCATTCATATGAAACCACTTCCCCACACTCATACCAAGAACAAAAAAAAGTAGTGGCGGCAAAGGTATGCGCTCTATGAGTGCCCGTTCTAGTTTTCACGTGCTTTGCATAAGGACTTTGAAGATATTGTCTTCGAGGGTTAATCAGTGCTGCTACAATATGTGGATGACTTGCTAATTTGCTCCCCAAACAAAGCAGCGTGTGAAACAGATACGTTGCAGCTGCAACAGTCATTGGTAAGAAAAGGCCACAAGGTAAATAAAGAGAAGCTACAATTAGTGCAGGAAAGGGTTAAGCATCTGGGACACCACATTTCACACAGAAAGAGGGAATTGGACAAGGGAAGGATAACTTCAATTGCGGAAGTTCCGCGCCCTCGCAACAAAGAAAGAGATGATGCGATTCCTAGGTATAGCAACCTACTGTAGACAGTGGGTTGTCGATTATGCAATTCTGACTAAGGAACTGTATGTTGTGGTGGGCAAAAACCAGCCCAATGTAATCGAGTGGACTGAGAAGATGGGGGAATGTTTTACCAAACTAGAAACAGCACTCTCGACGGCACCAGCTTTGGGCCTTCCAGATTATGAGAAACCATTTTTTCTTTATTCTCACAAAACTAAAGGATTTGCGCAGACTGTGCTGACACAATCTCACGGCGACCGCCAGCGACCAATTGCATATTTCAGCCGAAGGCTGGACCTGGTCGAACGCGGCCGACCCCTTTGTTTGTAAGCAGTGGCTGCAGCCAGCTGTGCAGTTAAGCGCACGGCAGAGATCATAGTGGGTCACCCTCTTACTCTAAAGGTACCTCACTGCGTCGCGGCTTTATTAACCCAAAAGCAAACACAACATTTAACCAACACGCGCCTGATGCAGTACAAGACGACTCTCCTACACCAGCCGAACCAGCAGATTGAGAGATGCAACGTTCTTAATCCTGCTTCCTTGCTGCCAACGGAAGAAGACGGCGATCCTCACGACTGCACAGAGGCAATACAAGAAGTATCCACCGTACGCCCGGATCTAAAGGACCAACCCCTAGAACACCCGGACCTCACCTTGTTTGTCGATGGTTCGGTCTATCGAGGCCAAGACAGCTCGGGGCATGCAGGATACGCCGTGTGCACCAATAATGAAGCTATTGAGGCGATACGCCTGCCTTCACATTTTTCTGCCCAGCAGGCGGAGTTGTGTGCCCTTATAAGGGCATGTGAATTATCTGCCGATATTACGGTAAATATATATACTGACTCTAATTATGCTTTTGGTGTAGTACATGACAAAGGTGCGATATGGAAAATGCGAGGGTTTCTCACCTCTGCAGGAACACCCATTAAAAATGGTGGTTTAGTTTCTGAGCTGTTAAAAAGTATTTCAGCGCCAGCGGAAGTTGCGGTTATTAAATGCCGCGCACACCAGAAACTGACTACGGATATAGACAAAGGAAATGACAAGGCGGATAACGCTGCAAAAGAGGCGGCTGGCCTGCCTTTCCCTTTGGTAATGCCAGCGCGACTACCAAAGGAACAAGTTAAGCTGCATCAGTATAGCTTGTCAGATATTATTGCAATTCAAGCTGCAGCATTGCTAAATGATCGTGACAAATGGCAAGTTGCAGGAGGAACAGTGGATGAAGACGGACTATGGTTTAACAAAGGGAAGGTCATAGTACCTACTGAGATCCTTCCGTGGCTTGCACGCATGGCCCATTTGAATGGACATGTGTGCAAAAGGGGGACTGTGAGACAGGTGCAAGAATCCTGGTATGCACCAGGAATTGGGAAAATAGCAGAAGGGGTTTGTAAAAGCTGTCAGGTATGTCAACAGCATAACCAACAGAAAGAGGGAAAAACACGGGAGCTGGGAGCTCATCCAGCCCCTTGGGGGCCGTTTGTGCACCTACAAATAGACTTCATAAAAATGCCTCCATCATGCGGGTTCAGCAATGTTTTGGTAGTGGTAGACATGTTCACTAAGTGGGTAGAGGCATACCCATGTGCAAAGGCTGATGCCGCTACTTTGGTAAAGCACCTGCTAAAAAGCTTTTTCTGACGATTTGGCATCCCTTATAAGGTGTCCCACGATCAGGGGGGACACTTTACGGGGGAAGTGACACAGGCAGCATGTAAAGCACTGGGAATTAAACAAGCATTTCATTGTGTTTACCACCCACAGTCAGCAGGTGCTGCAGAACGGCAGAACGGAATCCTAAAGAACAAATTGGCAAAGATAACAATGGAAATGGGGTTAAAATGGCCAGATGCATTACCCTTGGCACTAATGAGCATGCGATCGACAGTAAACCGGAAAACAGGGTTATCCCCTCACGAAATACGAATGGGAAGGCCGATGCGGCTACCCGTGACTGCCCCCACAAACATGAATAAACTGGATATTACAATGATGGACGAGAACTTGTTCACATTTTGTAAACAGCTCTGCAGGATCGCAAGGGCAATACATGCAAGGGTAAAAGAGGCCTTACCCGAGCCAGAGGAAAAGCCATAACACACCTTCCAGCCGGGAGACTACGTACTGATAAAACACTTCACGAGGAAAACAGCCTTGGAACCGTGGTGGAAAGGACCATTTCAGGTACTACTGACCACTCTGACCGTGGTAAAGTGCGAAGGTAAGACAGCCTGGATACACGCCACACACTGTAAGCTTGCAATACCAGCAGAGAAAGGGGCAACATGAACAACACCAATCTAACCATGACCGCGATTCTTTGGGCACTTGTTTGCACGTGGGTAATTCACAATATCAACTGCAAGCGTGATCGTGAAGGAAACAGATGATGAGAGAACTACGATTATGGAAAAAGGGAGTAAGAGATTAGATCAGGTGGACTCAAGGGGTGGTAAAAGAAAGAGACGAGAAATAACCCTACATAAAGAATTGACCGATCATCCACTGAACACCTACCTGGCACCGTCCCTACAGGACGCTAGGATAATGAACAAAAATAAATGTTGGGTATGTTCACACCTCCCACACTCCTCAAAACACGGATTACCCTTGTTTGCAATTCCACTCCAGGGGGAGGACATGTGTGGGTATTGAGTCCGTAGACAGGATAGACCAATTTTAACTAGAGTGGAGAAGACGCCAGCATTAGTGCAAGGAAGAATAGCGGAAATAAGGAGTAATTGAGAAAAGGGGGGATACAATTGTACGAACTATGAGCATTGGTATTGCTCTAAGTACAGAACTATTGAGCGGAAAGCCGTGATGCAGGGCCCGGTGAGAGCGATAAAAATAACAAACTATGACGGATTGAAGAAGGGGGAGGGATTAGAAAAGTACCCTCCACATTTTCAACTCATGCACAAACAAATTGGACTAATTTGCCTAGTTAGAAGAGAGGGTATTGGACCCCACTTAGGAGAGTCAACATGCCGACATTATGCTAGACATGGTAATGAGACGGTTATCGTTAAAGGACGAATTCACGGGACAACCATACCTGTAAAAATAGAAGCAAATAACCTCGTCGAACCTCAGGCACCCCTGAATGGTACGTATTTTTATGTGCGGATATAAGGCATACTCATGGCTACCGGTGGGATGGACAGGATCGTGCTATTTGGGATTTGTATTACCCAGGATTCGGATCACTGACCAATCGCCATTTATGCCACAGGCCAGATCAAAAAGAGCCATTTCAGAAGTTGAGAGGTTTTTCATGATTGCATTCCCTTTTTATGGAGCTGGCAAAAGTGCAAGGGAAATTATCAATTTGGCAGCATCATTGGAGAAACTGGCTAACACCACGAGCGAAGGATTTCACAAAATAAGTGCCGAGCTGGTAGCTATACGGACGACCGTTATGCAAAACCGCATCGCTCTGGATATGCTGCTAGGAGAAAAGGGAGGGACTTGTTTGGTCATAGGGGTGGAATGCTGCACATACATCCCAGATAATTCAGAAGAAATTGATAATTTGGCTAACAAAATTAAAGCCGAAGGTGCAAAATATCATGATTTTAACAAGGGATGGTCAATGGGATCTTGGTTGAAGGGAATATTTAGCAGTTGGGGAGCCTGGATAATCCATTGGTTGTTCATAGGGCTCATGATCTTCATAGCTGTGATCGTTGTCATCGCTTGTATTAAAAATCTAATCAGGGAGTGCGTGAGACGATGTTCCTCCGCAGCAAAGAAGACAACAAAAACGGAGACTGTTCTGGGGAAGCCTGCTGTGATTGCTGTGGTCAAGCCGCTGCCAACACCTCCATCACCTCTACCCTCCCCGATAATTCACTCCCCCCTTTCTCCCCAACCCATAGAACCTGAAATATACTGTGAACTTGATGGGACTGTTGACCCACTGCTCAAACTCACATTGGATGAGTGTCTCGAATTGCTTGCGCCAATGGAGGGGATGGGAAGAAATACTATCTGAACATTGCCTTGTTGGCAAATATTGGGATTTGTACTTTCTTATTTTTACTCTGGCTTGCAGTTAGTGAAAAATATATTATCCTTACTTATTGTTCATAAAGAACACAGTAGTTAGCCAAATTATATTCTTATTTGTTGTTCATAAAGAACACAGTAGTTAGCCAAATTATATTCTTATTTGTGGTTCATAAAGAACACTGTAGTTCGCTAAAATATATTCTTGCCTGTTGTGCATAAAGAACCTTGTGTGAGTAGCTTTAGAAAGTAACTTTGCTTCCTCATGACCTATGCTTAATTCATAGTTGCCGAGATACTATCCACTTTTTCTACAAACGGGTTGGGGTGTTGATGGGCTGGTTGGGCGGTGGGGAGGGGTCTCTTTTCAGGCTAGGAGGTGCAGGAGGAACCTCCGACCGTCATGGGCCACTTGGAATTGACCATAAGAGTGGGCCACCTGGAAGGAGACTGCTATCTGCCGTCCTGCCGATCCATGGATGCTCCATCTCTCAAAGTTATTGTGTAGCTGTTTTGTTTCTCTAACACAAATGTTCCAAAGTAACAAGAGGAGCGATTGTGGAGATATTGCACCTGTCTCAAGCTGAAAACAGCCATTTTTGGTAAAATTACCTTTTAACTGACTAGTCTAAAGAAACATTTAAAAGGCCACAGACATTTACTATGTTGCAAATGGACTCACCAGCTGTTGATGCCAGGCTGTTTTAACACCCAAGGCATGTCGTTAATCTCTTGCTGCTCACACAACTGAACAGCTGGCTTTTGCATTTACCCTTGCTAAACATTCTTTGAATCTTGTACCAAGGGAAACCTGGTTGTAAATCATTACTGCTTGACACAGTTAAACAGCTGTTTTGCTATCCAAGGAGTAGAACAAAAGACAGAATGTCATAGCTCTTAAAATGAAAGTAATCTTACTGTCACCCTAGTTTTCCTTAGCCGGATAATGACCATAACAGACGTTCCTGTCCATGGAAGAAAAATACTTTCAAAGCCCAGAGGAAGGAAATAGCTCCAGGCTTTTGTCTCCGAAAAGGAAATTGATCCCTGGGAATGGAAAAGGATAGCTTTGGGCTTTAGCCTCCCAAAAGAAACCAATGATGGGAACAGGGTGAATCATGTTAACAGATGGTCACACAAGGGGCAGGGCAAATTGTATACAAGACAAGCTAAAATGCTAAGCTTGCCAGAGTTAGATTGGACTGAACTACTGCATGTATTCCGTGTCTGTCTCTGTCTCTCTCTGTACATGTCTGAGGTGGGCAATAAAAACTCTTCTCTACCTGTGATCTGTGTGGACAGCGCTTGATACCAATCAGTACGGACGCACCTGATCTCGACATAAGTATGTCGTATGTATGTATGTATGTATGTGTATATATATATATATATATATATATATATATATATATATATATATATATATATATATATATATATATATATATATGTCCATTCGTCTGTTAGCTGTTATTCCGGAATAACAGTCTGGAAGGTGAGAGCCCATCGACGTCGCAGGCGTTCTGAGGCACAGTTTGTGTAGGCCCCAGGATTCAAGCCTTCCGTCTTGAAGGATGATTCCTTGACGGCCCAGCGGAATTGGAATCAATCCAAGCGATATAAACACGATGCATTAAGATATATGCACATCAGTTTTGACTTCAGTTTTGACTGAATATCTTTTTTGACTTCAGATATTCATGACTCTGCTGGCTGTGAGCCAGAGGTCAACAGACATCTGGGTCGGGCCTGGGGAGTCATGGATTCACTAGATCATGGGGTGTGGTGCCGTCAGTACCTGTGCAGGAGGACGAATGTCGAAGTCTTCAGTTCCTTAGTGCTTCCAGTCTTGCGCTCCAGATGTGAGACTTGGACTCTAACCAGGGATCTGAGAGGGAGACTTAATTCCTTTGGTACCAGGTCTCTTAAGAAAATCCTTGGCTATCACTGGTCGAACTTTGTGTCCAATGAGCGGTTGCTGAGAGACTCAAATGACATTAGTTACCTGCATAGTCCATGAGCGTCAGCTGCGGCTGTATGGACATGTGGCTCATTTTCCTGACGCTGATCCTGCTCACCAGATTCTCTCAGCGAGGGAACCTTGTGAGTGGAGGAGGCCAATGGGCCGACCACGTGCCTCTTGGTTGCAGCAGGTTGATCAGCATCTCAAGGAGATGGGAATAGGCCAGGCATCTGTCTTGGGGATGGCCAGATGGAGGCCCCTGGAGTAGCGGCGGAAAGTGGATGCAGCGGCACGCTGCTCTGGCATGCAACCATAGCTGACCTGACCTGATCTACACTCAATCGAGTTTAAAAAATGAGGCCTCCCACATGCTCACATATTGGTGTCGCTCCAGCCTAATTGCAAGATTTTCCCCGATGATATTGATTCAGTGATCTCTGCAGTAATCCCAGATCCAAATGAGGACCCAGAACTGTTTGAAATTGTCAAGCCAAACATGATCTATGGGCCTTACTGCCACTCAGTCATTCAAAACACAAAAAAAAAGATCCCAACATCTGTGAAAAACGTTTCCAAAAAGACTTCATCCAGCAAACTGAACAGGGAAATGGCAGCTACCCTACCTATCGCAGATGAAAGCCAGGACAAGGACGACATGTTGCCAAAGTAAAAATTGGTGGGGAAGAGAAAGCGATTGAAAAACCAATGGGTAGTACCATTTTATCCCTTCCTCCTCCAGTCTTTGAAGTCACATGTCAATGTTGAGATGTGCAGCTCTATCAAGGCCATTAAATATGTCCTCGAATACATTCAAAAGGACTTAGACCAAGCCATATTTGAGCTACAGCAGAGTGAGAGAGACAAGATTCAACAAAATCAGCCCGAGCGAGATGAGATCAAAAACTACCAAAGTGTACGTTATGTTGGAGTATCCCAAGCAGCTTGGAGGATCCTGCAGTTTCCTATTCAGGAGAGACACCCAACTGTCCTTCCACTTCCAGTACATTTGCAAAATGGGCAAAGAGTCTACTTCACTGAAGAAAATGCTCAAAATGTTGCAAATGCTGACCCGCAAAGAACACATCTCACTGCTTTCTTTGAGCTCTGCCAAAATGATGACTTTGCAAAAATACTCCAAATCAGATCTGCCACAGTTCTACATATGGAACAACAGCAAGAAAGAGTGGAATCACAGAAAGATTGGAAGAGACCACCCCACTGTCACAGGTATTAAAATTGGCGATGCACTTGGCAGGATCTACGTTTCAATCAAAGCAGGAGATGAAGTGTTACTTTCTTCAGATGTTTCTGCACCATGTGACTGGGCCAACCTCCTTTGATGCATTGAAAACAGTTGGTGGCCATGTTTGTGCGATATACAAACAATCCTGCCGCAGACTTGACTTACTGGAAAATGATGAGCACAACAACTTCGCATTAACAGAAGCATCTGTCAGTCAGTTGGCCTCAAGCTTAAGAGCCCTCTTTGCTGTCATTCTAACATGTGAGCCATAAAACCCTGAGCAACGTTGGCTTAACCACAGAGATTCATTGGCAGAGAACATTTTGCACAAGTGCAGAGTTCAATCCCACAACTATGAGCTGGAACTGAATGATGAGCTCTACAACGAGGCATTGTGTGACTTGGAAAACAGAGTCCACCAAATGCATGGGAGAGACCTGGACGTGTATAGATTGCCAAAGCCAAGGCATGGAGAACAAATGTCAATTGCATGGCTGAGAGAAACATCATACAACCAATATGAACTGACTCACTCTGTTAAGAAAAACTTAGACAAGCTCACTGATGACCAGCACCATGTCAACAATGTTGTCATAGCCAATATTGCATCAAATACTGGAGGCAGCATATTTGTGGATGCACCCAGTAGCACGGGAAAGACATTTCTTCTAAATCTAATTCTGGCCAAAATTCGATCCTCAGGAGGCATTGCCTTGGCCACCGCCTCCTTGGGCATTGAAGCCAATCTGTAGAATGGTAGCAGGACACTTCACTCAACATTCAAAAGCCCACTCATTTTGACAACATCAGGTGGGAAGACTTGCAATATCCCTAAGAGCACCGATTTGGCCAGAGTCATCAGAGAAGCTATAGTTATCATCATTGATGAAGCGCCTATTACTTCAAAGTTGGCATTTGAGGCCCGAGATGCAACATTGAAAGATATGAGGTCCGTCTAAAAAGTAACGGGACTGACTTCACAGAAATTTTATTCCAAAAAATATGTTGAAATCACAGCTTGTCCCCTTCAAAATAGTTTCCCTCCAGACTCACACACTTGTCCATCCTCTTCTTCCACGCTTCGATGCACCCCCGGAAGGCTTCTTCTGGAATCCTCCGGAGCTTCGTCGTCACGGCCCTTTTGATGGCCTCCACATCAGGA
>NC_140971.1:2276215-2336215 GCF_056783735.1 Eptatretus burgeri
TGTGTGTGTGTGTGTGTGTGTGTGTGTGTGTGTGTGTGTGTCATGGCGCCTGTCCTCTAAGTTAAGATTGTACAAGAATTATATCGGGATAAGTCTGTTCTGTGTCTGCTTTTGTAAGTTGCTTGTATTATTGTCGCACCACACTTTTCTTCCCGTCCCTGCTCACACACAATAAAAGCCATTCATTGTGCCACATACCTCTCCTTTCCTGCCTGTTAATAAATTATGAGGAGAAATGTTCCCAGCTCGTTTTTGTCTTTTCTTTCATTGATCCAGCATGGTCCGTATCCTAACCGAGCCGGGACTTTATTCCCAACGATCTGTTCCTTTTAGCCGGTATGTCCTTGGCAGTGTCACTCGGCTGCATCTTATCCGGTAAAGTGATCCGGTTCGGACAAGGCGTGTCCCCCGGTAATTAGGTCACGTGATTCATTAGGTAACCCCATTAACCCATAGATGGAGGACCGTTCACAGTATGTTAGCGACCCGCCGCGTCACGGAATTATCCCTGTGCGACGGCCTGCAATTCCGGGGCGTCTGGTGGGAACCCGAGATAGCTCTCCCACCCGACCCCTGGCCCGCAAAAAAAAATATATATATATATATATTAATGCCTGATGTTGGCTTAATGGTTCGGGTGGTGGGCTTTGGATTAACTCTGCCTGTCATCCTTCCGAGGTCAGCAAAATGAGTGCCAGCATGCTGGTATACTGTCGGAGTGGTGACCCATCCAGGATTGTGCCCAATAGCCAAGGAGACTACTTCAGCAGCACCAACGCTCTGCACAGAGTATGGTCCCAATCTCCTCCTCCTCATATATATATATATATATATATATATATATATATATATATATATATATATATATATATATATATATATATATATATATATATATATATATATATATATATATATATATATATATATATATATATATATATATATATATATATATATATATATATATAGTGTCCCAAAAAAATATACAACTTTTAAAATGCTTCGTTTGATCCTAAAAAAGCAGTAATTTTGTCACTCGTGCTTCATTTCTTGTTGCAGAGACCCAGAAGTTTATTTTGATACCAAGCAAGTGCCAGAAAAATGCCAAGACTGACCGTACAACAACGGACGAAAATTGTTGAACTTTGGCACCAGACGAAAAGTGTCATACAGGTGCAACGTCTTTACTCGAGACATTTCGGTATCCACTTGCGCCATGCACCAAACTTTCGGACAATAAAGTGCACCATCGCAAAGTTTACCAATGTGGGAACCATCTGTGACCTTGACAAGGGTCACAGTGGTCGGAAGAGGACAGGTCGTAGTGAAGAAAATGTGGAAATGGTGAGACAGGCGGTCGTTCAGAGTCCAAAAAAATCGATTCGACGACTTTCTGCCGAAACAAACATTCATAAGATCCTTCGCCAAGACATTCATGCCTTTCCATACAAAATTCAAACGGAAACGGTGCTTACTGATCAACAGAAACGCAAACGACGAGACTTTGCAAATTGGTTCTCAGGAAAGTTGGAGGAAGATTCAGACTTCCTCAAAAAACTTCACATGACGGACGAATGCCATGCTCACTTGTCCGTTGAGGGAAACAAGCACAACTTTCGGTACTGGGGAACTGAAAATCCTGGTAATGCATCAACTGAACTGGTGCCTCGATCCGTTCTCAAAGTCACCATGAGGGTAGCGGTTGGTTGGTATGAGATAATTGGTCCATACTTCTTTGAAGATGACCAGGGACGCACTTGCACGGTAAACCAGAGGAACTATCGCGAAATGATTCAGGAATTCTATCTGCCCGAGCTACGTATTCAAGCCCGTTGGAGAAACAACCTGATCCAGATGAGAACCCAGTGGTTCCAGCAGGATGGGGCACCGCCCCATACAGCCAGGGAAACAAAGGCGTTTTCTCAACCAACATTTTGAGGGCCGCTTTATCTCCCTCTACGAAGACGTTGAGTGGCCACCGTATTCCCCTGACCTTACTCCTCCAGACTTCTTCTTGTGGGGGTATCTCAAGGACAGGATCTATGGAAACCCTAGGCCTCAGACTCTTGATCAGCTGAAGGAAAACATCCACCAACTAGAGGGGGAGCACTCGGGAGAGTGCAAAACCTCCGCCGCCAATACTGCTGGGTTACTCAAGTGAACCTTATATCTTATTCATTAAATATGTCAACAGTGCTGAGAGTAATAGTTCTTTTCTCCAACATTTTTTTTTGGGGGGGGGGGGTTGGAAATCACTTAAAACATGTAAAAATGCAAAAAAAAAATATCGAAATTTTGTTGAAAAAAAGTTGCAAATTTTTTTTTATTTCTCTAACAATTATTTGGGGGGGGGTTGGAAATCAAACATGTAAAAATGCAAAAAACTTTTTCTCAAACATTTTTTTTGGGGGGGTAAAAAAATTTGGGGGGAGGGGTTGGAAATCACTTAAAACATGTAGAAATGCAAAAAAATATATATTTTCTCTATTTTTTGGGGGGGGTTAACAATTTTTTTGGGGGGAGGTTGGAAATCACTTAAAACATGTAGAAATGCAAAAAAAAAAAAAATTTCTCTAACAATTTTTTTTTGGGGGGGGACCAAGTCCAAAATTTAATGGCATGATCCTTGGACCATACCTAACCCCCCCCCCCAAGTTTCGGCGAAATCCGTCGAGGAGTTTTTCCGTAATACTGTTCACAAACAAACAAACAAATAAACAAACAGAAATGGGTGAAAACAGTAACCTCCATCCATCTTCGAAGATGGCGGAGGTTAATAAATCCAGAACATTCCTTAGGAAACGTTTCCCAAAGTGATGGAGAACATGACAACGCATTTGCAGGAGTTATCGGACAACGTGGAGCCTACGTCGAACATGTGGTCCAAAATAAAACGACGATTCTTTACCAAAATTTAAATTTTGGTGGCAATTTTGACATTGGTACAATAAATTTCAACCTTTCAGCTTTCTATCCAGCCATATATCTTTTTTTTTAAATATGTTATGACCATCCTCTTTGCAGATGAAAAGTTGTATTTTTTTTGGGACACCCTTTATATGCAAACACACACACAAACACCTCAAATAATAGTATGATAATACATGAAATCTTGCACATCAGATGTACATTACCCAGCACTTACCCAGAATCAAACCGCTACTCAAATACAGAAAGCATCATTTTTACAGATTTCCCAATTGTAGTCTTCTATATTTTCAGTCAACCACTGAAAATGTTTGACAACATATCTATTTGAATGCTTCATTAATAATATCTTTAGTGCTTTTAGCTCACCTGGACTTTAGTCCAGTGAACTTACGAAATTGAGTAGTGTCCGTAGGTGAGTGAGTGAGTGAGTGAGCGAGTATCGCTTGAACGAAACACATGATTTTGATTAAACTTGGCCACAAGCTTCATATCTGATGCCTCATGAAGGTTTATCAACCGCATCAAAATCTGCACTCATTGAGGGGGTTTATGGGCAGGGTTTTGACCCCCCCCCAAAAAAAATAGGTATTTGCTCTTCTCCAAAACTACACAAACAATTTAAATGAAACTTGACCACAACCTTCATCACCCGTGATGCACCAAAGTTTGTTCACGATATTAAAAAATAAAAATAAAAAAAGTCATGGTCGAAAGGGGTTTGAGTAACTGTTGCTCCTGATCCAGGTGAGCTTCAGGATGCACGGTCATATTTTTATTATCTTCATTAAAACCTTAATTGGTGTCATTATGTGACTGAAGAACATGCTTTCTGACATTATCCTTCGGTTGTGTTCACGCTTCATAATGACTTACAAAAGAGAATGCTGAAGGATGCATCAAGGTACACAAATCACAGCAGCACTCTGGGGCTGGGAGGATAGCCTACACAGTAGAGATACACACACTCATCTCTGAGCAGTCTAATGTGGGTTTGAATCTCGACCCAGCTAGAAACTCTAACCCTAATGTTTAACAGGCAGGTGATTCATCCATGTGCGTGCCGTCCCTCGGATGAACAAACTGAGAGTCCCATCTGCTGACATTAGTTAGTGAACGTCAACGATCTCATGGCGTCCTTTGCAAAGAGTAGGTGAGGTATCGCCGGCACCACAGACAAATTACTGATAACAGTCTAACCTACAGGGGGTGTTGCATCAATAGCACAGCACCCCCCCTCCCAACCCACTCTGCCCCCACATGCCCCCCCCCCCCATTCAGCCAATGGGCACAGCTATGTGCTACATACAGAAGAAGTAGAAGAAAAAAAAAAACAAGTTCATCTGGCCTTCCATTGTCAGGGCTGAGGCAATGAAGGTTCAAGTACCAAAATTTTTGATCTCCTTCTCGTACTTGTCCACAAACACCTGCTGCCTCTTCTCCTTCTCTTCTTCAGACTCTTCACTCTTTTCCTCGGCTTTTCTCACATTGATTACGCTCTGCACAACAATTGATCACTGATCAAAATACAGTGACTGAAGCTTCAAACAGCCATACAAGATCTGATCATTTGTCGACAGGGGAGGGTAGGGGTGGGGGAAGGGGAGTTATGACCTGCCATAACTGCATTCAATCTCACCTTATCAAACCCTACATGAGACAGCGTATCCACATTCCACGCACGATTTTTTTCTCTCTTCTCCAGTTCCCTTTCTTTCGCTCTGTATTCCCTCTCCTCCTTTTCCAACTCTTCCAAGTCCTCCACCACTTTTCCTTGATCTAAATTTTCTCCAGAAACTGCACACACAATGGAAAATTTTGCAATCCACACGTACCGCTGACTCTCCATCCACGTGAGAAAATAAAATTTCTCATTTAACACTCACCTTTTAATTTATTCATCCTGCTCAAAATCTCATCTTTCTTCTTCTGCAATTCTTTCTTCCCTTTATCTAATTCCATTCGGTCTCTCTGATCTTCTTCCATCCTTTCCACCCTGGCCTGCATACCACACAAACTACCACCTTACATTCACATGATAAAACACACACACATTTCCCCCCCACCCCCCCATCCCCCCCTCCCACCTCCCAGACTCCTCTGACCCCATCGACCCCACACCCTTAGGACCCATTATAAACTCATTTCAAAATTTGCATTCAACCTCTTTTCTACCCTGCATCACAAACACGCCTCCTCTATCCCACCCAATGATTACCTGATGCCTCCACCTGAACAGGGATGGGGTGTCGATGTTGGGATGTGTATCATCTTCATCATCAGAGACCTCAATATGATCCCACATACTGTAGTCCACCATCTTTCCTTACCTGTAAAGTGGAAATAAACAAAACAGGCAAATAAACTGCTTCACTGTTGAGCAGCAGGATCTGCTTCATCCACATGCATATATAGTTGATGAAGTGTATTCTTGCACAATATATGTCAGAAAAGGCAATGAAGGGAAGTGATGTCCCATCATGGTACACTACAGATAATGCCTCACACCCTCATTCCCCATCCCAACAAGGTTGGAGGGATGGGGGTGGGGGGGACATTAAAATGAGCTTCGTCCGACCGACCGATCATCCGTCCATGTACTTTTGCATACGCGATATTTCAAAAACCGTTGAACATTTAGCTTTCCTATTGCACAGATCTATTCCTCGTACCACACAAAAGGTGGGGGACCGAGCGTATCAGCACATCGTTTCACTGAACATTTCACACTGTTTATGAAGATCAAATTGAGTGAAGGGAAAAATGCCTTTTACAAGAGTAGAAAACATTACAAAACAAACACGTAACACAGTACTCAACATCCTGGGGGGGGGGAGAAAGAGAAAGAGAAAGAGAAAGAGAAAGAGAAAGAGAAAGAGAAAGAGAAAGAGAAAGAGAAAGAGAAAGAGAAAGAGAAAGAGAAAGAGAAAGAGGAATGGAAATGTGAACCATAAAAATTGGATATGCAGGAGGAAATGGGGAATAACCCCAAAGCGAGTAGCGATGGCCGGGAGAGGGACACAATGTGAAAGAATTGGCGTGTTTAGAAGAGACCATGGATGTCCATGCATGAGCGCACGAGGAAGTAATGGGCAGCACATTTACAAGACTCAAGTGAAGAGGATGAAACAAGGGACACAGGCATCCGGTTCAAATATCAGGAAAATATGAGGACGAATAAATGCAGGTAGACAAACCATCCTGGACTTTGGAGGGTGAGCAGGTGAGGGCTTCTCGAGGAACGGGTGCGACCGAGGTATGTTTAACACGCGAGTACCATTTTTGTACAGAAAGTCGAGGCTCATGGAAGAGTTTGAACAATCTTCTGGTTTCCGGTTGTGAAAGCCTTTCTTTTCTTCTCCAGGTGACCCGCTTCCAAAGATGCAAACCATTCCGGATTTGTCTCCATTGTTGTCGAGTTTTCTGTCTATTCTTCTTCCTATCGGGTCCTCATTGTCGTGTCTTCCATGTGCCCGTTTGCTGTTCTTTTTTTCCTCGTGGGTTTGTCTCGGTTAGTTGGGCCTACTTATCCAATCATCTCTTCATCCCACTTCCCACGACCACTCAAATACCTCACTTCGACAAAAGCATCAAAAAAGGCCCCGAACCTCATGTTCAGATTGTCCGTCTCATTCCTTGTTGGCCATACGTTCGAAAGACCTGCTTCCCATTTCCCTCCTTACTAAACTTTATCTTTCATCAAACTCATCCTTTTTCATCCTTCTTCAAAACTATTCACTCGTTTCCTTCTCAAAACAACCACAAATAATATTAACTAGTACAGCACTCGATTGAGTACATAGCTCCGCCAGGCTGAACAGTATACGTGTTGTATCCCACTGATAGACCGAGCTGTATCCAGACCTGAATCGAAATCCAATCGCCTTGTTCTCGTCATCCACCAGGTTGTGTCAGAATCCGTCCACAACTTTATGAAATACATGTTGTTTTGGTCCTCTCTCCAATGGTGAAGAAGCTGTTAATAATTAAAATAAAAAAATCTCACGTCTGGATCTTCACCAAAATCTCATCAACTCTTCCTTGTCACACACTCAAAGTTTTTAAAAAAAAAAAAGTTTGTCCACAAAGTTTCGTCCGAATCCGTTGATAACTTTTTGAGTCATCCTGCTCACAAACAGATAAACAGGTAGACAGACAGGGGTGAAAACACAACCTCCATCCATCTTTGGTGGTGGTGGTGGTAATTAAAGGTCTTTCATTATTACCACTCAGTCTGAGCTCATTCGTCAAGTCATTCAATCGCAACACGATTTCTTTCATCATGTTCCACCTCCCCTCTCACTCCACCAATTCAAATCATTAAAATGACAATTATAAAATGTTTCATCTTCCTACACTCTCCTTTCCAAATGGCATTCTCCCCCACCGTTTCCTTTCTGGATCATTCGAAAACATGCACACACAACCCCCCCCCCCCCATCACATTCATACAGCACTGTCTTTGTGTGCTTCACATCATCCTTCCCACCACCTTAATTCTTCGTCGTTCTGCCCTTGGAATTATAAAATTAAACCCTTTTAGGAGGGCATGATTATGGGAGTCAACCCCCATCAGGCTAGTACTCTCCCTAACTTCATACTGGACACGAGAGGGAGGGGGGGAGAGAGGTGGTCATTGGGAAGGGTTCGGATGTGAGTGGTGGGGAAAGGTGAAGAATCGGGTGGTGGGGAGAAGGTGATGAATCGGGAGGTTGGGGATGGGGGGACAGTGATAGATTGGGGGGTGGGGGATAGAGGAATCTACCAATTAGCATTCTTGCAATCATGAAAGATTTATGGAGTGTGTGTGGTTAGGTGGTTGGGTGGGACAGACAAAGTGATGCTTTGTTTGATTCTGTATGGGATTAATAGGATGAGTTTTCAAATGTATGAAGAAACCCCTGAAATTCCCAACATTGAAACATGTCGTGTTCTCGTTCTCTCTGCCACCTCTCCCTCTCCCATATATCTCTATCTCTATCTCTCTCTCTATCAGCCTTATGGCTGCTGGTTGCATCATTGGTTAGGGACATGGCTGTGCCGCTGATGCAGTGTCCCTATTACCAGTACACTGGTACTCAATTTGCCGACCTCGGAAGGATGACAGACTGAGTCAACCCCACCTGGTATTAATTCAGCGGGTACGGGGCTCAAACTCAGGACTCCAGGATCCCAAGTCAGCCATCATAACCGCTAAGCCAACACCAGGCTAAACCACTCACTTACCGTCGAATACAATCAATCTCATTATTCCAATGCACCACTCCCACGACTACTACCACTCCCACGATCACTGACACTAACACTCCCACGACTACTCCCACTCCCACGAACACTGACACTAACACTCCCACTCCCACTGATCACGACCAGCGCATTCATTTGAGCCTTTGCTTCAGATCCCCAATATTGTCCAACTTCGAGCCTTCATGAGCGAGGTATAATGTGTTCGTAAACGTCCCATTAATGTTGAACTTAATCAAGTACAACACGACCACGTGCTTCCTTCCTTTCACGACCTTCACTCGCATTACAAGTGAAACGTCCACACTTTAACTACTCCAAGCGTCGCTTTCACTTCCTTATGACCCTCATTGTGGCGGTGTCGGCGTCCCGTGAGGTGAGCAAGCTGAGTCTCATGTAACTTACGTTAAAAACTCGGATTATACACAAAATCCTTCCCAACGACATCAGTTACAAGAACAGCAAACCGAGGCCTCGGGCCTATCGGCTCTCCTTCATCCGGATTCCTGACACACACACAAACACCCTTCAGGCTCGCACACCTACCCGAACGGACAAATCCTTCTCGATCCGAAATACGCGACTTTATATCACCAAAGAACACAACCAGACCCAACACCACAACCCCTCCTCGTGCAACTCCCGAAAACACTGAATGACAGCACCGCGCACAATCTCGATCACGGCACTATGACGCGCCGCTTCACCACCAGCGGCTGCGAATGGAACAAATGTGTATTCTTCCGCCAGAGCATTGACGTGACGCAACATGGAATATCGCTCCGCCGTACGTTCATGAAGGGGAAACGAACGTTAATTATCACGAAACACGTGACGTCACGAAACAAACGCACAACGTCTGTAAACAATCACACATCTCCAAACAAACACACATCTGTAAACAAACACACATCTCCAAACAAACACACATCTCCAAACAAACACACATCTGTAAACAAACACACATCTGTAAACAAGCACACATCTGTAAACAAGCACACATCTGTAAACAAACACACATCTCTAAACAAACACACATCTGTAAACAAACACACATCTCCAAACAAACACACATCTGTAAACAAACACACATCTGTAAACAAACACACATCTCCAAACAAACACACATCTCCAAACAAACACAGATCTGTAAACAAACACACATCTGTAAACAAACACACATCTCTAAACAAACACACATCTGTAAACAAACACACATCTGTAAACAAACACACATCTCCAAACAAACACACATCTGAAAACAAACACATCTCCAAACAAACACACATCTATAAACAAACACATCTGTAAACAAACACATCTCTAAACAAACACACATCTCTAAACAAACACACATCTCTAAACAAACACACATCTGTAAACAAACACACATCTGTAAACAAACACACATCTCTAAACAAACACACATCTGTAAACAAACACACATCTGTAAACAAACACACATCTCTAAACAAACACACATCTGTAAACAAACACACATCTCCAAACAAACACACATCTCTAAACAAACACACATCTCTAAACAAACACACATCTGTAAACAAACACCCATCTCTAAACAAACACACATCTGTAAACAAACACACATCTGTAAACAAACACACATCTCTAAACAAACACACATCTCTAAACAAACACACATCTGTAAACAAACACACATCTCTAAACAAACACACATCTCTAAACAAACACACATCTCTAAACAAACACACATCTCTAAACAAACACACATCTGTAAACAAACACATATCTATAAACAAACACACATCTCTAAACAATCACACATCTCTAAACAAACACACATCTGTAAACAAACACACATCTGTAAACAAACACACATCTCCAAACAAACACACATCTGTAAACAAACACACATCTGTAAACAATCACACATCTCTAAACAAACACACATCTGTAAACAAACACACATCTGTAAACAAACACACATCTCTAAACAATCACACATCTCCAAACAAACACACATCTGTAAACAAACACACATCTCTAAACAAACACACATCTCTAAACAAACACACATCTGTAAACAATCACACATCTGTAAACAAACACACATCTCCAAACAAACACACATCTGTAAACAATCACACATCTCCAAACAAACACACATCTGTAAACAAACACACATCTCCAAACAATTGCACATCTCTAAACAAACACACATCTCTAAACAAACACACATCTCTAAACAAACACACATCTCTAAACAAACACACATCTGTAAACAAACACACATCTGTAAACAAACACACATCTCCAAACAAACACACATCTGTAAACAAACACACATCTCTAAACAAACGCACATCTGTAAACAAACACACACCTCGAAACAAACACACATCTCGAAACAAACACACATCTCTAAACAAACACACATCTCCAAACAAACACACATCTCCAAACAAACACACATCTCCAAACAAACACACATCTCTAAACAAACACACATCTCTAAACAAACACACATCTGTAAACAAACACACATCTCGAAACAAACACACATCTCTAAACAAACACACATCTCTAAACAAACACACATCTCCAAACAAACACACATCTCTAAACAAACACACATCTCGAAACAAACACACATCTCTAAACAAACACACATCTCTAAACAAACACACATCTCCAAACAAACACACATCTCCAAACAAACACACATCTCTAAACAAACACACATCTGTAAACAAACACACATCTGTAAACAAA
The DNA here is from genome assembly GCF_056783735.1 of Eptatretus burgeri. Classification (NCBI taxonomy): domain Eukaryota; kingdom Metazoa; phylum Chordata; class Myxini; order Myxiniformes; family Myxinidae; genus Eptatretus; species Eptatretus burgeri. The sequence goes on from NC_140971.1 coordinate 2,287,145, forward strand.
CACACATCTGTAAACAAGCACACATCTGTAAACAAACACACATCTGTAAACAAACACACATCTCCAAACAAACACACATCTCCAAACAAACACACATCTGTAAACAAACACACATCTGTAAACAAGCACACATCTCTAAACAAGCACACATCTGTAAACAAACACACATCTGTAAACAAACAGACATCTGTAAACAAACACACATCTCCAAACAAACACACATCTCCAAACAAACACACATCTGTAAACAAACACACATCTGTAAACAAACACACATCTGTAAACAAACACACATCTGTAAACAAGCACACATCTGTAAACAAACACACATCTCCAAACAAACACACATCTCCAAACAAACACAGATCTGTAAACAAACACACATCTGTAAACAAACACACATCTCTAAACAAACACACATCTGTAAACAAACACACATCTGTAAACAAACACACATCTCCAAACAAACACACATCTCTAAACAAACACACATCTCTAAACAAACACACATCTGTAAACAAACACACATCTGTAAACAAACACACATCTGTAAACAAACACACATCTGAAAACAAACACATCTCCAAACAAACACACATCTATAAACAAACACACATCTGTAAACAAACACATCTCTAAACAAACACACATCTCGAAACAAACACACATCTCTAAACAAACACACATCTGTAAACAAACACACATCTCGAAACAAACACACATCTGTAAACAAACACACATCTCTAAACAAACACACATCTGTAAACAAACACACATCTCTAAACAAACACACATCTCTAAACAAACACACATCTGTAAACAAACACACATCTCTAAACAAACACACATCTCGAAACAAACACACATCTGTAAACAAACACACATCTATAAACAAACACACATCTCTAAACAATCACACATCTCTAAACAAACTCACATCTCTAAACAATCACACATCTCTAAACAAACACACATCTGTAAACAAACACACATCTGTAAACAAACACACATCTGTAAACAAACACACATCTGTAAACAAACACACATCTCCAAACAAACACACATCTATAAACAAACACGCATCTGTAAACAAACACATCTCTAAACAAACACACATCTGTAAACAAACACACATCTCTAAACAAACACACATCTGTAAACAAACACACATCTGTAAACAAACACACATCTCTAAACAAACACACATCTGTAAACAAACACACATCTCTAAACAAACACACATCTGTAAACAAACACATCTGTAAACAAACACCCATCTCTAAACAAACACACATCTCTAAACAAACACACATCTGTAAACAAACACATCTCTAAACAAACACACATCTGTAAACAAACACACATCTGTAAACAAACACATCTCTAAACAAACACACATCTGTAAACAAACACACATCTCTAAACAAACACACATCTCTAAACAAACTCACATCTCTAAACAATCACACATCTCTAAACAAACACACATCTGTAAACAAACACACATCTGTAAACAAACACACATCTGAAAACAAACACACATCTCCAAACAAACACACATCTCCAAACAAACACACATCTATAAACAAACACACATCTGTAAACAAACACATCTCTAAACAAACACACATCTGTAAACAAACACACATCTCTAAACAAACACACATCTGTAAACAAACACACATCTGTAAACAAACACACATCTCTAAACAAACACACATCTGTAAACAAACACACATCTCTAAACAAACACACATCTGTAAACAAACACATCTGTAAACAAACACCCATCTCTAAACAAACACACATCTCTAAACAAACACACATCTGTAAACAAACACATCTCTAAACAAACACACATCTGTAAACAAACACACATCTGTAAACAAACACATCTCTAAACAAACACACATCTGTAAACAAACACACATCTCTAAACAAACACACATCTCTAAACAAACACACATCTCTAAACAAACACACATCTGTAAACAAACACACATCTGTAAACAAACACACATCTCTAAACAATCACACATCTCTAAACAAACACACATCTCTAAACAAACACACATCTGTAAACAAACACACATCTGTAAACAAACACACATCTCCAAACAAACACACATCTGTAAACAAACACACATCTCTAAACAATCACACATCTCTAAACAAACACACATCTGTAAACAAACACACATCTCTAAACAAACACACATCTGTAAACAAACACACATCTCTAAACAATCACACATCTCCAAACAAACACACATCTGTAAACAAACACACATCTCTAAACAAACACACATCTCTAAACAAACACACATCTGTAAACAAACACACATCTGTAAACAATCACACATCTGTAAACAAACACACATCTCCAAACAAACACACATCTGTAAACAATCACACATCTCCAAACAAACACACATCTGTAAACAAACACACATCTCCAAACAATCACACATCTCTAAACAAACACACATCTCTAAACAAACACACATCTCTAAACAAACACACATCTCTAAACAAACACACATCTGTAAACAAACACACATCTCCAAACAAACACACATCTGTAAACAAGCACACACCATCTGAAAACAAACACACATCTGTAAACAAACACACATCTGTAAACAAACACACATCTCTAAACAAACACACATCTGTAAACAAGCACACACCATCTGAAAACAAACACACATTTGTAAACAAGCATGTAATGTTTTATTTCATCAAAATGCAAACAGGATTAGAACAGCACTGGGCAATATCGGGTACCCCTGATCCTGGCAATATCGGGTACCCCTGATCCTGGCAATATCGGGTACCCCTGATCCTGGCAACACCGGCACCGGGAGTTGGAGGAGGAGGAGGAAAAGACGATCATGTCGATGAAATACCGACAGAAGCTGGCCAACCTGGCCAAGCCAGCAACGTTAGCCCTGCGGTGGAGCCCCAGCACAGGCAGCCGAGTTTCCACGCTCGGCGGCGGCCTCGGGACCTGCTGTGACCGTCAAGCCGCTTCCCGATGATCTTGGAAGTGAGAGACCGAATCAAGTTGTTCTACAGCGGTACCCTGGCCATCTGCTGCAGAACAAGAGTCGTTCGTTTGTGTCCTCGTGGTACCAGACTAATGAATGGCTGGAATACAGTGTGCAGACAGATGCAGCATTCTGCTATCCATGTAGGAAGTTTAACACCGCACGTGGCCCAGTGGACTACACTTTCACAGTGCGAGGCTACCGGAATTGGAAACATGATGTTGAGAAAGGCAGGGGGTTTCACAAACACGCAACTTCAAAGGAACATTTAACTTGTGTTTTGAGGTGGAAGGAGAATGAGAGGCGCCTCGATTGTGGTGAGGAGATTTCCACACTCCTCAATGCTGACCAGCTAAATAGAAACCGGTACTATGTGTCCGCTCTTATAGATGTTGTGGGATTTCTCGCCGAAAATCAGATACCTTTTAGAGGGAGCCTTGATAATTTTGAAGATATGTCAGATGGGCACAGTGGGCTCTTTCTCTCGCTTTTAAACTACACACTCAAAAAAGACACCGAGCTAGCCGAAATAATCAAGCATATCCCACGAAACGCAAGCTATACTAGTCCGGAAATGCAGAATGAACTGATCTGCACATTGAGTAATGTTGTGACGGATGCCATCGTGGAAGAAGTAGGCACATCGTGGTTTACCATCAAGGTGGATGGGACGAGGGACCCCACTGAATGTGAGAACATATCAATCATCATTCGCTTTGTATCGGCATCAAATGAAGCAACAGAGCGTCTACTCACAATAGCTACAGCCGACGCTGGAGATGCAAAAACATTGACAGACCTAATAATTGCAGAGCTGATAAAAACAGGACTTGACACGTCAAAAATATTAAGTCAGGTGTACGACGGGGCTTCGGTGATGGCTGGGAAGCACGGTGGGGTGCAAAAGTTGTTGCAAGAGATATATGAAAGAGAAATCCCCTATGTGCACTGCTTGAATCACCAACTCCATCTGGTAGTTATCCACGCACTGGCAGCAGAGAAAGCTGTCACTGATTTCCTCGAGGTTTGTTGTTGCCTGTACAAATTCTTCAGAAAGCCCACTGTTGCTGCACAGTATAAAGGTGAGCGGTTAAAACGACTTCTTGATCAAAGGTGGATGGGACATTTAGCCACCGTGTCTGTGATCATTGGATCTTTTAAGGATATCACATCCTGACTGTCGGAGATTGATGCAGAGTGCACCTACGGTGCAGAGATGAGGATGGAGGTTATTGGGCTTTTGCGGGAAGTCTCTGGGCCTGCCTTCATGTTCATTGCTATCTTTGTACAAAAACTGCTGATGTTGTTAGATGGCCCTAACAGACTCTTGCAGGCAGAGGACATGGACTTGCTCACGGGGTTGGAACTGGTGGCGAGTGCTACAGAGTGCGTGAAGAAACTCCACTCTGAGGATGAGTTCACTGATCTGTGGAACAAGGCCAACGATGCTCGCACTTCTACACCTGCACCACCAAAACGGAGACGCACAATGCATAAGAACTTGGAACAGTTTGTAGTTTTGGAGACGACAGGACAAAACAACGACAATGACAAGATGGAACTGCAGAGGGTTTTTTACAGCGTAATTGACACTGTGCTTGGAGAGATCGCTCAGCGCTTCAGTGAGCGCAACACACAACTCGCCCGTTCACTCGCTGCCTTGAATCCTGAAAATGGCACGTTTTTGGATCCCCACTTGCTCCAGCACATCATGACATTAACAAAGTCAACCATCAGTGAAACAGAGTGTGTGGTTGCAAAGCAGTTTATTCGCTCACAGACAGAAAAGCAGCCAAACGAGAGATTGACAACACAAAAACTCCTCTCAACATACCACAAAACGCTGGAAGCCATGCCAAGTGTAGTGACTGCAATGAGACTTGGACTAACATTTGGTGCGTCCACTGCCATGTGTGAAAACTCATTCTCAACATTGAGGAATGTCTTCACTGACCATCGACGGTCCATGCGCCATGCGCGCAAGGCACTACTGGTACAGCTGGCCTTCGAGAGAGACCTCACACGTAAATGCCTGAATGAATGGAAGGAGAAGGTCCTCAGAAGATTCCACACCGAGACGCGTCACCTGCTGCTCTTCTGACAGTGAGTACAGCGGTATAAAAACTATACGAGGAGTTCAGATTGTGTGTGTGACTGCTGGTGATGCGTGTGTGGTTGTGGTTGCAGTGTGGTTGTGATCAGCACCCGCCGTGGTCGGCTGCTTTGTACTTCTGATGTTTAAGTTAAATGTTATGTTTGGTGCTTTGCATATCACATATCTAGTGCTTTGTGCATAACCTTAACTCTGTGTGATTGACTGCTTTAAATGCGGACCTTGTGGTATCTTCAGGCTGGTCGTATTTGCTGTTGATAGTTTAACGTGGTGATCGCAGGTCATAGCCGACTGTATCTTATTTCAAAGTGCACTGATTCTCGTGCTAACCTCCCCCGTTTAGTCATTGTATCTCTGGTATATTAATTTTCTAATGCCAATTCTTCACAACACCTTGTATAAGTGCACCTGAATTGGTGCCAATTGTCTAATCATTGAATATCTGCATTGTGAATGTGCCAGTTTGTTGCGGCTCTCCTGCTTTCGAATAATTTTAGGCCAAAAACATCGGAACATATTAAATCTAGCTGAGATCAATTTGGTTAGTATGCGACGGCAACCTCAGTCTAGATGTGTCAATGCTGCATGAATACAATAGTATACAGGGTTATCAAAAATATTAAATATAATAATTGTGCCCCCCCATCCAGTTCATATGCCCCCCTTAATACTGAGCCCTGGCTACAGGCCTGGGTACCCCTGATCCTGGCAACACCGGCTACCCCTGATCCTGGCAACACCGGCTACCCCTGATCCTGGCAACACCGGCTACCCCTGATCCTGGCAACACCGGCTACCCCTGATCCTGGCAACACCGGGTACCCCTGATCCGGGCAACACTGGGTACCCCTGATCTGGGCAACACCGGCTACCCGATCCTGGCAACACCAGCTACCCCTGATCCTGGCAACACCGGGTACCCCTGATTTGGGCAACACCGGGTACCCCTGATCCGGGCAACACCGGGTACCCCTGATCTGGGCAACACCGGCTACCCCTGATCCTGGCAACACCAGCTACCCCTGATCCTGGCAACACCGGGTACCCCTGATCCTGGCAACACCGGGTACTCCTGATCTGGGAAACACTGGGTACCCCTGATCCTGGCAATGCTAGTACTCCTGATCTGTGCAACCCCGGGTACTCCTGATCTGTGAAATGCTGAGTCCCTCTGATCCTGTCAACACCGGGTATCCCTAATCCTGGAAACCCCTGGTTCCCCTGCAAGTTTATCGAAAGTTTCCAAATGAATTACGTAATGTTGCGGGTTGTCACTACCTCCAATTAAAGAAACTAGTACGTGCCCGTACGTGCGTGGCCATACGTGCAAAAAAAAAAAAACTTTGAAACCGCGAGCCAGTCACAACAATCACACAGGACATTCCTTCACTCTTGCGTGGCCGTACGTGCGTGCACGTACATGCAACCCGCCCCCCCCAAAAAAACTTTCAAACCACGAGCCACAAACAAACACACAGGCCGTTCCTTCACTCTCATAAACGACGACTGGATTGGGGCATTGTGTTTATCTATAAATGCGCATCAGAAATCGAGAAATTATTGGAATACATTAAGTCATCACTATCTGGAAGTGGTGCGTGCCTGTACGGAATGTTCACATCATTCCACGAATTATCGCTTTCATTGAAGTCACAACTGCTGTGATACTTCCACACACAGAGTTAATTAAAATCCAAATTAAAATCAAGTTTACCTCCCTGTCTTTGCTTGCCATGACATTCGCTGCCATTGACCATTGCCACTCCTACGCCACGGTAACTGAGGCATCGATCGTCATCGGCGGCCGGCCGCGTACCGGCCTACGCAGCAACGTGTCCTGTGATTGGTAACTAAATGGCGCATCGGCCACGCCAACACAGCATCGTGTCCTGTCATTGGTTGGTAAATAAATGGCCATAACTTGGGAACCACTTGTCCGATTAATATCAAACCTTGAAAAGGCACATCCTCGGGTCCCCAGCAATATACCTGGCAAGTTTCAATCAGATCGGACCACTGGTTGTCGAGAAACAGCGGTCACAGACGTACACACGCACGCACGCATGTACGCACGCACGCATGTACGCACGCACACACACACACACACACACACACACACACACACACACACACACCCCATGAGAGGACCGATGCACACACATCGAGGCTGCCCCTCATTCCCATTGAGTAAGGTGTGTGAGCAGTTAAAGTCGGGTGTGCTCGCTCCCCAACATTGCTCGGGAGACCATAGTCGGGTCAACTTATGACAAACAACCACCAAACCCACAACAAAATGCAACAAAAGGTTTCTCAGTGGTTTTCATTCCTACTGGATATACTGATCAATCTAAAAAAAGTCTACCAAAATCTGACATCCGGAAATGGGTTAAAACAGTCATTTTCAAGATGGCTGCCGCCAGGCTTTGAAATAACTAAAACAGCTATAACTTCTTCAATAATTGTGATAAAACACAATTGTTGGTTCTGGTCCATGGTTTTAATGGATCAGCAATCCACTGGTGTCAATAAAATTTGGATCTGATCAGTATTTAACCTGAAATCCAAGATGGCGGCAAAAAATGAAGGGCGTAAAATCAATAAATTGTCTCTATATTATCAAACCTCTGTTAGGAAATCACCCAACATCTATCAAATTCTAACAAAAGGGTTTTCAATCTTCTCTTACCAGTAATTATATGTGATGTATTACATGTCAGGGGAATGTCCCTGGCTCTGATTGAGTAGCCTATCCCTTTCTTCGAATGCTCTTTCCTTGAATGTTTTGTTTTCTGTGTTTCAGGTTTGAAGAATGAGTGTTCCTGAGATGCACGAAGATCGGTGTTCAATTTGCAAGGAGAGGCTTGAGGAAGGAAATGACGTTGTGCAAATTCGTCAGAAGGGCACTGATGGCATCAATGCAGACGGTGTTCAGAGAGGTGACGATGTTTATGTGGCGGCTGGATGCAAGGTACACACGGACTGTCGTAAACGGTATATAAATCAACATGACATCCTGAATCAAAAGAAGAAACAAGGACCATCCAAACCGTCCAGGAAGCGAAGTTCACGCGTGTTGACCGGGCCTTTCAACAGCAAATCTGACTGCTTGTTCTGTGGGACCACAGTGGACCTTGGAAGTTTTGACTACAGTCATGTCAAGACTGAAGACTTTGCCAAAACCATTCTGGAGTGCTGTGAGAATCGGTCCGATGATTGGTCATTCACAGTGAAAGGGCAGATTGAGTACTATGGTGGAGATCTTCATGCAGCTGACTGCATATATCATCATCAGTGCAGTGTCCATTTCCGCACTGGGCGTGATGTACCAGTGCACTTCCAGCTGGTACTTCCAGAGTGGACCAGATTCAACAAGTAGGAATCTGGACGTCAGATAGATAGTGATCAAGAGCAGGCATTCTCCACAATGTGTTCATATCTTGAGATGAATGATGAGGAACAGATGACTGCTTTGTACCTTCGTGGCAAAATGGAAGAGTTTCTTATGGATGAAAATTCTCTTCCATACACCAACTACTATCTGAAGAAGAAAATGAAGGAAAGATATGGGGACTCCATTTATATTGCTGAAGGAGAGGGCGTAAATGACATAGTGACATTCAGGGAGAAAACATCACACATACTTCGGTCATTCTACAAAGAAGCACAGCGAGAAGGAGATGGAGGCACAAAAGAAGGCCATAATTGAGACGACAGCAAGGCTGATCAAGAGTGATATCAAGAACGGTGTACCATCTGTTACTGATCACTACCCAAAATCAGAAGAACTTGAATTTGACTCTGCACCGGCATTCCTTCCAGATTCACTTTGAAATATGTTGAATAGTCTGTTCGTTGGAAAAAACACGCAACGTAAAGTGGCTCGTATGGGACAAGCCATTGTACAAGCAGTGAGACCTCGGGCTGTCATTGCACCACTCCAGATTGGTCTCGCTGTGCAGATCCATCACATATATCGGTCAAAATTCCTTGTGGAAACCTTGTGTAATATGGGGTACGGCTCGTCTTATGGTGAAGTACTGCGGGTTGAAAAGAATGCGGCAAGCTGTGTCACACCCGATTTGCGAATTGAAGAAACAGGCGTATTTGACGTATCAGTGTTGTTTGCCGGTGACAATGTAGATCACAACATAATCACCCTTGATGGCAAAGGTACCTTTCATGGAATGTGCATGTTCGCTGCATTGGCTCCTGGTAGAAAATCAAGTCATCTTGTGACAAGGCAGAAGATTTCAGAATTGAACATTGTACCGATGTCAAAAATTGATATCAAAGAATATGGCTTTGCAACCAATGTTCTTCGCAACATCAAGTTCCGAGACCTCCCAGATCTCTGAGTCTGTGACATGAGAGTTGAGATCTTCTGGGAACTATCCTTCCATTTCAAGCAGACTGTACCAGGCTGGCAGGGGATGATGCACATCCTTCACCGAGGACAGACACATCCTGGCGCATCCTCCATTCTGTATTTGCCAATGATCGATATGTATCCAGGCGACAAGGCTTGCATTCTGTCCACTTTGAACTTCCTGTCCAACCTGGCTATCAGACACCATGTCCCTCCTGTGATCACGTTTGATCAACCGCTGTACTGGAAAGCTGCCGAGATAATCAGTGCTGCACCAGAGAATAGCCATTTGAAGGGGATCGTGCTTAGGCTGGGTACATTTCACATGTTCATGAATCTGCTTGGAGCAATAGGCAAGTTGATGGCGGGAACAGGACTCAAAAACATCCTGGAACTGGTGTACGGTGAAAATGCTGTAGTTCATATAATGTCCGGAAAATCTATTCAGAGGGCATTCCGAGACCATCTACTGGTGAGCAAGTGTCTACGTCGAATTATTGTGGCATCTGTCGTGGAGGAAAATCCTGAGTTCATGCTCCAAGTAGAAGAGATTGAGAAAATGTATTCGTCCTTGCTAACGGGTGACATCTCTCTTGAAAGTCTTGAAGAATCAGCTGCAATTGTGAAGATCACTGATGAACTTGAAAAAAAAAGAAATCTGAACTTGCTGCACAATCCAAAACGATTAAGCTGTGGCTGGGTTATCAGAAAATGCTCCATACTGCTCTAGGCAATGATCAAGGCAGATCGCACTGGGTCTTGGAAGGATCACTTGCAAGCTGTTGCTGATGCCTTGCCAATATTTGCAGCAGTTGGACACTACAACTACCAGAAGTCCGCTTATCTCTACGTACAAGAAATGAGTGAACTGGAGAGCAAACACCCTGATGTGTATGAGAAGTTTCAAAATGGCTTCCATGTTATCCGGCGAACAAACCTGTTTTGGGCAGGCCTCAGCTGTGATCTAGTCATCGAACAAACACTCATGAGATCACTAAAGAGCACCGGTGGCCTGACTCATGGCAGTAAGATGACAGAGGAACACCAAGCATTGTGGACAATGTCAGCCCCCATAACATCTGAGGTCAACGTTGCCATGCAGGACTTCAATGATCTCACATACGCAACAAGCGAACAGCATAGAGAAGCAACTGGTGCCAGAATTGAAAGACATGCATTCGACCTCTCAAAGATAAGCACAAAGCTGAATGCATTTTCACCTTTCTCCTCTGATCCTACATTGAGAAACATCATAAATGGTATCGTGACAAGCAAAGACATCAACGTGCATGAATATGAAGCTGTTGGGAACAAAATCATCGAGAGAATGATTGGACAACCTGTGTTTTCCTTCTCCATCAAGAGGACAGAGAAAGCAAAGACCCTGAGAAATTCTAATGCTCTCCAGGTTGCTCCTCACAGAACCATCGACTCCAGTGTGCTATTCCAGCGATTCCTGGTGGTATCCCAGATAGGTGATTTGTCACTTGAGGACGTGATGAGTTTTGAGCTCAGTCCATACCCTCCATCCCTCTTTGAGGACAACAAGATCTTGAGGAAGGCCGACAAACCTCAACTCGCTCAAGCCATCAATGACCACTGTACCAAGGCACTGGCATGTGAAGGAGTACCTGACACCACACCTTCAGCACACCTTAAGACTGAAAGGTATGTTCTTGATGGTGGATCCTTGCTGCACAAGCTCAAGTGGAAGAAGGGAGATACATATGGCCAAATAGCCAGAGCATATGCGGACTTCACAACAAAACACTATGGGACAGCAACTGTTGTCTTTGATGGCTATGGTGTAGGCCCTTCGATAAAGGATAACACTCAGCAGAGGCGGGGACAAGCCAACAGCTATCTGACTGTGAACTTCACCAGAGAAACTGAAGTTGACGGAAAGAGAGATGAATTCCAATGTGTCGGCAGTAACAAGCAACAGCTGATCACCTTAATAGGTGATCAGCTGAAGAAAGTGGGCTGCACAGTTATTCAGGCAGAAGGGGACGCTGATGTGGACATTGCCAAGACAGCCGTAAACAGCACAATTCTGCATTCCACCACACTAATCGGAGAGGACATAGATTTGTTGATGCTTTTGCTCCATTACTGTATACCAGATGGAAAACCACTATATTTCAGATCAGACAACCAGTCAAGAAGCAATCTGAAAGTATATGACATCAATCGGATGAAGCATCTTCTTGGGAATAAGTTGTGCACTCAACTATTATTCCTGCACGCCTTCACAGGATGTGATTCAACATCTCGTGTGTATGGCATTGGGAAAAAATCAGTCTTTCAAAAAATCAAAAACAAGAGGACCGCTGTGAGGAGGTCCCACTGACATGAAAACACATAGAATTCTCATTGCCATTCACTTACCACAGACCATGGTGTAGCGACCGGGCGCCATCTTAGTTAGCACCCAATGCTGGGCGAAGGCGATTTCCATCATGCGTTTGCATGTAATTCAGAATTGTTCATTTGGGAGCGTGAAGAACTTGGGACATTTTAATAAAGTTTATGAAGATCAAGTCTGTCCCTTTATTAGTCCCTTCACAGTATCACCGGAGGGGACTATAGGTTTGCTCTCAGTCTGTCCGTCCATGCATCCGACGTGTGGTTTTTCAGACTTTTTTTTCCCCCATACCCTTTAACGTATTGAACTGAAACTTGGTACGTGGCTTTATGAGGATAAGTTACAGAACAATATCCAGTTTCAGGGTGTTTCATCAATTTGTCACAGAGTTATGCCCTTTTTAAATTACAAAGTTTTACAAAGTTGAAATTACAAAGTTTCTTCTTCTTCATTTTGGTTCCGGTATCGGCTCGAGCGTGAGTTAAAGCAAACTAATTGATTAGGTTGCCAGTGAGCTACCTATGCTGAACATGGGAGTGAGCCCAAAATCAAACACACAATGCGTAAACAGCATATTCCAAGCAATGAACCTATAAATTCCACATTAATGTGACACCTTCAGTCGAATGTCAGGCATGGATAGCCAGTTGGTGAAAGACTTGAGCAAAAGCAGCGAATACCGAACCAAGAACCAATAAATTGCAAATTCACTTTACACGTTATACAAACACTCATGAGGTAAACAAATATAGACACTTTATACAAACACTCATGAGGTAAACGAATATATTGTTGCGGTTCTACAAAACCGTATGCCTCTAAGGCAATGGCACCCAACATACAGTGATCCCCGGGCAGTTATTTCATTCGGCTTCGTGCAGTTAGACCTCCCCTCATGTCTAGTGGGTTAACGGGACGAAGTGCGTTGTGTGGGTGTCATTGTTAGGTCTATTAACTATCTCTGTCTCATATTCTGATTTCTACTCAAACCCTTTCCTTTTAGACATGGTACAAAACAAACAAGCAAGCACACATGCCATTCAATATGCGATTGAATAATAAGCACAATACGATGCCTCCCTTGGCTTGGAACCACCACAAGCCACTACACACTATATCGCACGCCATTATTTCATTCAAATCTGCACGCCAATTTCCAACTGGCATCTTACCTTACTTCACACCTCGCTCACCACACCACTTGGACCACAAACACCTCCCGCACATGGGAAAAGTATTCCCACATCTCCTCATACCTCTGAATCGCTGCAATTCGCCACTCCAAATGGAAGAGTGCAGCACGGCTCGGTCTGTCCTCGGGACAGCACGATCCAGGGCCGAGCACAGACGCGAAAAGCTCGACCTAATTTCGCCAGGGATGTCCCGGGAGAGCATGCGGAATTGATACGACCCTCGTTCAGTCGCCAGACCATGGCAAGACAGGGGCGTGGGGAGGAGTCGCGGGAAGGGCGATCCGGGAGTTTGGTACGGTGCCGGGGTGTGCATTTTGGCTCATAAGGGGGGGCCCGTGGGTGGCGGGAAGAGTCCGTAGCTATTCGACATTCAGACTGCACTCAGAGTACATTCAGTGCCAGGGTGCCGACTCAAGGAGCATACCCTATGTTGAGTCAGGATCTCCGAACCGCGTCGAACCGGATGGGCGACTGAGACCATTTCCAGCCCCGGAACCTTGCAGGGTGTGTCTAGGGCCACTGTGTCCTGATAGAGGAGTAGGATTCGGGTCAAAGCACGTCATCGCCCCACCCTTCACCCAGGGTTTATAAAAGGCGGAGCGTGGAACTGTTCACTCCTCTTCTCTGCTCCTCTTGGCTCTTTGTTGGCTTCTCTTCGTTGCCTGCTCTTTGTTGCCTGCTCTTCGTTGCCTCCCCTTCGCTGGCTCTTCACTCGCTGTTGGTGTGCGATTGCCAGGACGTGCTTCTTCTTGAGGGCCTGGTCCGGGACGACTGCCGAGACTCCCGGTCGGGCTGTTAACGTTCCGCCACCCCCGTGCAGCCAGACGGACCAGTGCAGAGCGCACGTTGCCACAAGCCCCGGCAAAGTGACTAAGCCGGAGATAATGCACCATATCTCGAGGTGGGAACACTCAGGCGCAGCGTCCCACGGAGGTACACGCTACACAAACAGACATATACACGGCATGGTTAAGGATCTTTCACCTCACGATTCTTCTCTCCTCTCTCTCTATCCACCTCTCTATCCCAACTCCTTTGGATGCACAAAGAGCATCATTATTGACTCGCAATCCCATTTTCCTCTGGCACGACACCACCCCCCCTCCCAGACCTTAGGCACTACCAGTATTCCTCCCACCTATGCTCCCGAAGCGAACTGGGATGCATTGATCTGCCAACCACGCCAGGTATTTGGAGGGCGTTTATCCTCATCTGCTTTCTTTCTCTCTGGGCTACATCTAATCTTCCGTGTGTGTGTGTGTGTGTGTGTGTGTGTGTGTGTGTGTGTGTGTGTGTGTGTGTGTGTGTGTGTGTGTGTGTGTGTGTGTACGTGATGGCAGCTGTCCTAGTTTAAGTGAAGATTGTTGAAGTTCTAACGGGATAAGTTTGCTCTGTGTCTCCTTTTGTTAGATTGCTTGCCTTTTGCCACACCCCACAAATTCTTTTCTTTCCCTGCTGTACTGTACACACCAATAAACCCAATTCACTGTGCCACATACCTTTCCTAACCATTGTAAATAAATGCTTTGTATCGAAAAGTTCCCAGCTCGTTTTTGTTTTTTCCTCCATTGGTCCAACATGGTCCGTACTCTAGTTTAGTCGGGACGTTATCCCCCAGTGATCTGTTTCATAGCCGGTATGTTCTTGGCAGTCCTGCACAGCTGCATCTGATCTGGGAAGGTGATCCGGTTTGAACAAGTGTGCACAAAGGGCGCCCCCTCCCCCCCAGTAATTAGATCATGTGACCTTTACGTAAACGGTATCAGACGGAGGACCATGAGTCACATGGTCGAGTGACTGGCGTTCGCAGTCGATTTGCGAACCACGGCGACACGGAGATATCCGTGTGTGACGGCCAGCGATTCCGGAGAGCCTGGTGGGAACCCAAGGTAGTTCACCCCTCATGGTCTTTCTCGTCCCCAACCCTGGGTCTGCAACAACATACACTTTATAAAAACACTCGTGAGGTAAACAGATATAGTGTATTTATACAAACACTCGTGAGGTAAACAGATATAGTGTATTTATACAAACACTCGTGAGGTAAACAGATATAGTGTATTTATACAAACACTCGTGAGGTAAACAGATATAGTGTATTTATACAAACACTCGTGAGGTAAACAGATATAGTGTATTTATAAAAACACTCGTGAGATAAACAGATATAGTGTATTTATTCAAACACTCGTGAAGTAAACAGATATAGTGTATTTACACAAACACTCGTGAGGTAAACAGATATAGTGTATTTATAAAAACACTCGTGAGGTAAACAGATATAGTGTATTTATATAAACACTCATGAGGTAAACAGATATCGTGGATTTATGATATGGAATAAACAAAGCCGAGAAGCGAACGTAGAATTCTTCTTACATTCGCTTCTTAAATCTTCTTCTTCTTCTTTCGGCTGCTACCGTGAGGAGTCGCCACAGCGGATCATCTGTATGATCCGCATCGTGATTTGGCACATGTTTTACGCCGGATGCCCTTCCTGACGCAACCCTGGTCGCCTCTTACGACACAGGGATATGGTACACCTATTTTAACCGGGGTATACACTGGCCCAGTACACTGGTACTCACTTTGCTGACCTCGGAAGGATGACAGGCTGAGTCAACCCCCTGGTGTATTAATTCAGTGGCCCAACGGGGCTTGAACTCAGGACCATTTGGTTCCCAAGCCGCTGCCCTAACCACTGCGCCAACACCAGGATACATTTGCTTCTGAAATATATCAAATTATACAGTCTTTTTGCTCTGAAAAAATAAATTTCACCTTAACATTACCTTCACAACAACAAATACACCGCCTAGAACAGGATCTCAACTGAAAAAAAAAGTCCTCAACATTACCTTCACAACGACAACTACATCGCCTAGAACAGGATCTCATCTAAAAAAAAAATATTCCATCAACATTATACCTCAACATTTCCTTCACAACAACGACACTGCCGAGAACAGGATCTCATCTGAAAAAATTAATATTACCTCAACATTACCTTCATAACAACAATTACACCGCCAAGAACAGGATCTCATCTGAAAAAAAAAAAATCCTCAACATCACCTTCACAACTACACCGCCAAGAAGAGGATCTCATGTAAAAGAATAAATATGAGATTGAATGTTGAATTCTTCTTACATTCGCTTCTGACTTTACCAATAACTTGTTCACAACTGTACACGCAATTTCCGGTTACTTCGGCCTGGATTCGGGATCAGCGATCAAATAATGTAAATCACGATTAAAAATTATTTTTTGATGATTGCGGAGATATCTTTACTATGAAATAGGCAAATCCGAGAAGCGAACATAGAATTCTTCTTACATTCGCTTCTTATATATATCAAATTAAACAGTCTTTTTGCAATGAAATAATAAATATTAACTAACCATTACCTTCACAACAACAACTACACCGCCGAGAACAGGATCTCATCTGCAAAAATAAATATTACCTCAACATTACCTTCACAACAACAACTACACCGCCTAGAAGAGGATCTCCTCTGAAAAAAAAAGTCCTCAACATTACCTTCACAATGACAACTCCACCGCCTAGAACAGGATCTCATCCAAATAAATTAATATTACCGCAACATTATACCTCAACATTACCTTCACAACAACAACTACACCACCTAAAACAGGATCTCATCTGAAAAAATTAATATTACCTCAACATTACCTTCACAACAACAACTACACCGCCAAGAACAGGATCTCATCTGAAAAAAAAAATCCTCAACATTACCTTCACGACAACTACACTGCCTAGAACAGGACCTCTTCTAAAAAAATTAATATTACCTCAACATTTCCTTCACAACAACAACTACACCGCCAAGAACAGGATCTCATGTAAAAAAATTAATATTTCCTCAACATTACCTTCACAACGACAACTACACCGCCTAGAACAGGATCTCATCTAAAAAAAAATATATATATATATATATATATATATATATATATATATATATATATATATATATATATATATATACTGGAAGCAAACGTAGAATTCTTCTTTCATTCACTTCTGACTTTACCTATAACTTGTTCACAACTGTATACGCAATTTCCGGTTACTTCGGCCTGGATTCGGGATCAGCGATCAAATTATGTAAATCACGGTTAAAAATTATTTTTTTATGATGCGGGAGATATCTTTATTAAAATCAGTGGAGGAAATATACACCATGTCTGATATTATTTGGGTCTTTCATGTCTCCGACGATGCCTTTATCTCCCGGCATGCATCATTCCCCATGACAAAAACCGGAAACGAAAAAAACCCAGAAGCAAAAAAAAAAAAAAACGGAAGCAAAAGGGTCATGGCTAACCACACGGATTCAAAATTGCCATGGTATTGTGTTGTTATTGTTGTTGTTGTTGTTTCCTATTCTCTCATGTGCACGCGTTAAGTAATATTTACAAGATAGAAATAAAACCCAATTGTGTTAATACACCATACAGCGTTTAAAAACAACCGGAAGCAAAAGGGTCAGAGCCACGACATGGATTCCAAATCGTCAGGGTTATTGTGTTGTTGTTGTTGTTGTTGTTGTTTTTTCCTATTCTCTCATGTGCACGCGTTAAGTATGAAGCTCACTGCGTTCGCTATAAACACAAATGAGGTAAACAGATATTATATAGTGTATTTATATAAACACACATGAGGTAAACAGATATAGTGTATTTATAATATGGAATAGGCAAAGCCGAGAAGCGAACGTATAATTCTGAAATTCGCTTCTGACTTTGCCTATGACTTGTTGACAACGGTATACGCAATTTCCGGTTACTTCAGCCTGGATTCGGGATCAGTGATCAAATAACGTAAATCACGATTTAAAATTATTTTTTGATGATGCGGGAGATATCTTTATTAAAATCAGTGGAGGAAATATACACCATGTCTGATATTATTTGGGTCTTTCATGTCTCCGACGATGCCTTTATCTCCCAGCATGCATCATTCCCCATGACAAAAACCGGAAACAAAAAAAACCAGAAGCAAAAAAAAAAAAATGGAAGCAAAATGGTCATAGCCAACGACATGGATTCACAATTGCCATGTGTTGTTGTGTTGTTTTTGTTGTTTTTGTTGTTTCCTATTCTCTCATGTGCACGCATTAGGTTATATTCACAAGATAGAAATAAAACCCAATCATGTTTATACACCACACAGCGTTTAAAAACAACTGGAAGCAAAAGGTCATCGCGAACAACACGGATTCCAAATAGCTCGGGGTATTTTGTTGTTGTTGTTGTTGTTGTTGTTGTTGTTGTTGTTGTTGTTTCCCATTCTCTCACGTGCATGCGTTAAGTATGAAGCTCACTGCGTTTGCAATAAACACTCGTGAGATAAACAGATATAGTGTATTCACATAAACACTCGTGAGGTAAACAGATATAGTGTATTTATACAAACACACGTGAGGTAAACAGATATAGTGTATTTATACAAAACACTCGTGAGATAAACAGATATCGTGTATTTATACAAACACTCGTGAGATAAACAGATATAGTGTATTTATGATATGGAATAGGCAAAGCCGAGAAGCGAACGTAGAATTCTTCTTGCATTCGCTTCTAAAATACATCAAATGAAAGTCTTTTTGCCATGAAAAAATAAATATTACAGAAACATTACCTTCACAACAACAACTACACTGCCTGGAACAGGATCTCATCGAAAAAAAGAAATATTACATCAACATTCTACCTCAACATTTCCTTCACAACAACGACACTGCCGAGAACAGGATCTTATCTGAAAAAATTAATATTACCTCAACATTACCTTCACAACAACAACTACACCGCCAAGAACAGGATCTCATCTGAAAAAAAAATCCTCAACATCACCTTCACAATGACAACTACACCGCCAAGAAGAGGATCTCATCCAAAAAAATAAATATGAGATTGAATGTTGAATTCTTCTTACATTCGCTTCTGACTTTACCAATAACTTGTTCACAACTGTACACGCAATTTCCGGTTACTTCGGCATGGATTCGGGATCAACGATCAAATAATGTAAATCACGATTAAAAATTATTTTTTGATTGCGGAGATATCTTTAATATGGGAAAGGCAAATCCGAGAAGCGAACATAGAATTCTTCTTACATTCGCTTCATATATATATATTTCTATATCAAATTAAACAGTCTTTTTGCAATGAAATAATAAATATTACCTTCACAACGACACCACCGAGAACAGGATCTCATCTGCAAAAATAAATATTACCTCAACATTACCTTCACAACAACAACTACACCGCCTAGAACAGGATCTTATCTGAAAAAAAAAGTCCTCAACATTACCTTCACAACAACAACTACACCGCCTAGAACAGGATCTCATCTAAATAAATTAATATCACCTCAACATTATACGTCAACATTACCTTCACAACAACAACTACAACGCCTAAAACAGGATCTCATCTGAAAAAATTAAAATTACCTCAACATTACCTTCACAACAACAACTACACAGCCTAGAACAGGATCTCATCTGAAAAAAAAAATCCTCAACATTACCTTCACAACGAGAACTATACCGCCTAGAACAGGATCTCATCTAAAAAAATTAATATTACCTCAACATGACCTTCACAACAACTACACCACCAAGAACAGGATCTCATCTAAAAAAATTAATATTACCTCAACATTACCTTCACAACGACAACTACACCGCCTTGAGCAGGATCTCATCTGAAAAATATACACCAGAAGCGAATGTAGAATTCTTCTTTCATTCACTTCTGACTTTACCTATAACTTGTTCACAACTGTATATACAATTTCCTGTTACTTCGGCCTGGATTCGGGATCAGCGATCAAACAATGTAAATCACGGTTAAAATTTATTTTTATCATGCGGGAGATATCTTTATTAAAATCATTGGAGGAAATATACACCATGTCTGATATTATTTGGGTCTTTCATGTCTCCGACGATGCCTTTATCTCCCGGCATGCATCATTCATCATGACAAAAAACCCAGAAGCAAAAGGGTCATAGCTAACCACACGGATTCAAAATTGCCATGGTATTGTGTTGTTATTGTTGTTGTTATTGTTGTTGTTTCCTATTCTCTCATGTGCACGCGTTAAGTAATATTTACAAGATAGAAATAAAACCCAATCGTGTTTATACACCGTGCAGCGTTTAAATACAACCGGAAGCAAAAGGGTCTGAGCCACGACATGGATTCCAAATCGTCAGGGTTATTGTGTTGTTGTTGTTGTTGTTGTTGTTGTTGTTGTTGTTGTTGTTGTTTCCTATTCTCTCATGTGCACGCATTAAGTATGAAGCTCACTGCGTTCGCTATAAACACACGTGAGGTAAACATATATAGTGTATTTACATAAACACACGTGAGGTAAACAGATATAGAGTATTTATAATATGGAATAGGCAAAGCCGAGAAGCGAACGTATAATTCTTAAATTCGCTTCTGACTTTACCTATAACTTGTTGACAACGGAATACGCAATTTCCGGTTACTTCAGCCTGGATTCGGAATCAGCAATCAAATAAGGTAAATCACGATTAAAAATTATTTTTTGATGATATCAGTGCGGGAAAAAATTATTTTTTGATGATATGATGCAGGAGATATCTTTATTAAAATCAGTGGAGGAAATATACACCATGTCGGATATTATTTGGGTCTTTCATGTCTCCGACGATGCCTTTATCTCCCGGCATGCATCATTCCCCATGACAAAAAGCGGAAACAAAAAAACCAGAAGCAAAGAAAAAAACGGAAGCAAAATGGTCATAGCCAACGACATGGATTCACAATTGCCATGTGTTGTTGTGTTGTTTTTGTTGTTTTTGTTGTTTCCTATTCTCTCATGTGCACGCGTTAAGTAATATTCACAAGATATAAATAAAATCCAATCATGTTTATACACCACACAGCGTTTAAAAACAACTGGAAGCAAAAGGTCATAGCGAACAACATGGATTCCAAATAGCTTGGGGGTATTGTGTTGTTGTTGTTGTTGTTGTTGTTGTTGTTTCCTATTCTCTCACGTGCACGCGTTAAGTATGAAGCTCACTGCGTTCGCAATAAACACTTGTGAGATAAACAGATATAGTGTATTTATACAAACACTCGTGAGATAAACAGATATAGTGTATTTATATAAACACACGTGAGGTAAACAGATATAGTGTATTTACATAAACACTCGTGAGATAAACAGACATAGTGTATTTATAAAAACACTCGTGAGATAAACAGATGTAGTGTATTTATACAAACACTCATGAGATAAACAGAAATAGTGTATTTATGTTAACACACGTGAGGTAAACAGATATTGTGTATTTACATAAACACTCATGAGATTAACAGACATAGTGTATTTATAAAAACACTCGTGAGATAAACAGATGTAGAGTATTTATAAAAACACTCATGAGATAAACAGATATAGTGTATTTATACAAACACTCGCGAGGTAAACAGATATAGTGGTATCATACCATCACTCGTGAGATAAACAGATAAAGTGTATTTATAAAACACTCGTGAGGTAAACAGATATAGTGTATTTATATAAACACACGTGAGGTAAACAGATATAGTGTATTTATATAAACACACGTGAGATAAACAGATATAGTGTATTTATATAAACACTCGTGAGGTAAACAGATATAGTGTATTTATATAAACACTCGTGAGGTAAACAGATATAGTGTATTTATATAAACACACGTGAGGTAAACAGATATAGTGTATTTATATAAACACACGTGAGATAAACAGATATAGTGTATATATATACAAACACACATGAGGTAAACAGATAAAGTGTGTTTATACAAACACTCGTGAGGTAAACAGATGTAGTGTATTTATATAAATACACGTGAGATAAACAGATATTGTGTATTTTTTCAAACATACGTGAGAAAAACAGATATATTGTATTTATATAAACACACGTGAGGAAAACAGATTTCGTGTTTTTTTGAAACACTCATGAGGTAAACAGATATAGTGTATTTATACAAACACTCGTGAGGTAAACAGATATAGTGTATTTATATAAACACTCGTGAAGTCAACAGATATAGTGTATTTATATGAACACATATAGTGTATATATACAAACATACGTGAGATAAACAGATATAGCGTATTTATACAAACACACGTGAGGTAAACAGATATAGTGTATTTATACAAACACTCGTGAGGTAAACAGATATAGTGTATTTATATAAACACTCGTGAGGTAAACAGATATAGTGTATTTATATAAACACACGTGAGGTAAACAGATATAGTATATTTATATAAACACACGTGAGATAAACAGATATAGTGTATACATACAAACACACGTGAGGTAAACAGATATAGTGTATTTATACAAACACTCGTGAGGTAAACAGATATAGTGTATTTATACAAACACTCGTGAGGTAAACAAATATGGTGTATTCATATAAACACACGTGAGGTAAACAGATTTCGTGTTTTTTTGAAACACTCGTGAGGTAAACAGATATAGTGTATTTATACAAACACTCGTGGGGTAAACAGATATAGTGTATTTATATAAACACTCGTGAGGTAAACAGATATAGTGTATTTATATAAACACATGTGAGATAAACAGATATAGCGTATTTATACAAACACACGTGAGGTAAACAGATATAGTGTATTTATACAAACACACGTGAGATAAACAGATATAGCGTATTTATACAAACACACGTGAGATAAACAGATATAGTGTATTTATACAAACACACGTGAGATAAACAGATATAGCGTATTTATACAAACACACGTGAGGTAAACAGATATAGTGTACTTCTACAAACACTCGTGAGGTAAACAGATATAGTGTACTTCTACAAACACTCGTGAGGTAAACAGATATAGTGTATTTATATAAGCACTCGTGAGGTAAACAGATATAGTGTATTTATATAAACACACGTGAGATAAACAGATATAGTGTAGACATACAAACACACATGAGGTAAACAGATATAGTGTATTTATACAAACATACGTGAGAAAAACAGATGTAGTGTATTTATATAAATACACGTGAGATAAACAGATATAGTGTATTTATACAAACACTCGTGAGGTAAACAGGTATAGTGTATTTATACAAATACTCATGAGATAAACAGAAAGAGTGTATTTATATAAACACTCGTGAGGTAAACAGAAAGAGTGCATTTATAAAAACACTCGTGAGGTAAACAGATATAGTGTATTTATATAAACACTCATGAGGTAAACAGATATAGTGTATTGATGCAAATATTCGTGAGGTAAACAGATATCATGTATGTATATAAACACTCATGAGGTGAACAGATATAGTGTATTTACACAAACACTTGTGAGGTAAACAGATATAGTGTATTTATACAAACACTCGTGAGGTAAACAGATATAGTGGATTTACACAAACACTCATGAGGTAAACAGATATAGTGTATTTATACAAACACTCCTGAGGTAAACAGATATAGTGTATTTATATAAACACATGTGCGATAAACTGATATCGTGTATTTATACAAACACACGTGAGGAAAACAGATATAGTGTATTTATACAAACACTCGTGAGGTAAACAGATATAGTGTAGTTATACAAAACCTCGTGAGATAAACAGATATAGTGTATTTATACAAATACTCATGAGATAAACAGATATAGTGTGTTTATACAAACACAAGTGAGATAAACAGATATAGTGTATTTATATAAACATGTGAGATAACCAGATATCGTGGATTTATACAAACACTCATGAGATAAACAGATATCGTGGATTTATACAAGCAACAGCCCTCATGGGGATGTGTTCCCTATCCGGATCCATCCCCGATAAAGGCCCGGTCACACCTTGCCGTTTTAGCCAGCGATGGCAACGTATTAAAATTTATGTAAAACGCTGACTTACATTGAACTTTTGATGTTTTTTTTAAAGATTCGGACGTATTCATAGCGACTTGGTCTTATGTATAACGCATTGGTAACGGACACAGAACGTTTCGTTGTGTTATAGATAACTTATACCAACGAATGCTGAACCTGTTGTCGGCCTACACAACCAATGCCCAACGATAGTCTAACTTAGGCATAGCGCGTTGCACGCATCGCTGACGATGTCGTGACGTAGCCTATTAAAAGGCTGACGCACAACGATTCGAATCATAACTGCTGTAGAAATTTAAGTGTCAACATCGCGGTCACACCTTGGCGATCTTGCCAGCGTATGCCGACCGAAGAAAAATGTGTCTAAAACGTTGGGGCACGTCAAATACGGTATGAGTAAGTTTGGTATATGTGAATAGAACGCTAAAGTACGCTATCATATGCCGTAGTAAGTAGAGTACGTCAAGAAATTTTAAACATGTTCAAAATTTTACGACGTACTCGGCGTATGACACACGTTCCGCATGCGATGGGGATAAGTTTTACACACGATATGTGGACGCTTACACACGTCCACAAAGGCTACTTATAAGCTACTCATAAGTCGAAACATGTCGCGATAATGTCTTTTTTACGCGAAACTTATTTCTAACTTATGTTTGACGTGCTTTGAACCAATTCTTTACGTAGTCCCAACACACATCGACCTATGTAGACATATTCCAAAGACGTCTTCGGGTCGACAAAAAAAATAAATGAATGTGTTTCTAGCTTACAACTGCCATATAAAGACGTGTTCCCAGCGGTTTTGGGAATTGGTATATAAAAATGCTGCTCATAAAAGGGGAACCCAACAGTGTTTTCGAGTCCTTTTTGAGTCGATGTCCATGTCAGCAGTAACAGTATCAGTATCATTATCAGTATTAGTATTAGTATTAGTAGTAGTTTGTTCATGTTAGCAGGAGTAGGTGAGTGTGAGGGGGAGGGTGTGGGTTATGATGGATCCTCCTTGCGTCCCCGTGTCCACGGGTAGGAGACATCTTTTCACCATTGTTCGAAGTTCTTCGCGGCTAATTTTTTATGGGGCTTTTTCAACAATGAGCTATAGCTTGTTTTTACGATTTAGGTCTATTCATAACGGGTTGGACAAATGCACAATGAACTAATAATGTGCATAGAGCGCTTTGATTACTTATAGATACGATATACCAACGAATAATTATCGTGAAGCCGGCGTTCACAAACTATGTCCAACGATAGCCTAACTTATCCATATCGTGCGGCAGTTTATCTTTGCCGGTGACGTGGGGTTTGCTATTCATAGGCTGCCACTCAACGATTTAAATGGCTGCATCTCCACTATTGAAAGTAGACGCTTGCGCTCAACAATTGGATTTTTTTACACTCAACGACTTTTAAACGGTACCACTCAGCTATTTTCATTGTTTACAATGAATGATTTAAATTGCTGTCACTCGCCTTTGTTTTTTGACGCTGGCGCTCGGAAATTTTAATCGTTTCTATTGAACGTGCTAAATCGCTTAAACCCCACTATTGAAAGTAGACGCTTACGCTCAACAATTGGATTTTTTTTACACTCAATGACTTTTAAACGGTACCACTCAGCTATTTTCATTGTTTACAATGAACGATTTAAATTGCTGTCACTCGCCTTTGTTTTTTGACGCTGGGGTTTGGAAATTTGAAGCGTTTCTTCTGAACATGTTAAAACGCTCAAACTCGACTATTTTAAATAGACGCTGCCGATGGACAATTGGAATCATAGCCAAGCTAGACATCGAAGTGTGAACATCCTCGTCATGCCGAAGAAAAGTTTGAAGAATGCTGCAAATATGTGTCCTGGCCGTGGCCGTGGACGCTGACGCAAGGACGATCCATTATACCGACGTCTTTCAGCCTATGAGTAACTTAAAAGTAACGTCTGTCGATGTGTGGCAACGATCGCGTAACTTGCCAATAACACGTTAATCATAGGTTAGAAATAAGTTTCGGGTACGCTAAACATTACCTCGGCGTGTCTCAACTTATGATTAACTTACAAGTAGCATGTGTTGACGTCTGTCAACGATCGCAGACCGTGCATACAACTTGTGGCCAGCGTAGCGGAACGTGTGAGTCATACGCCGGCATACGTCGTGAAATTTCAAGCATGAAAAAATTTGAGGACAACAAAAAGTACAACGTTTAAAGTCAACGTACAACGACGTATGGCAGTGTTTTTCAGCGTGCTCTCAATGTTATCAAAACTTACCCATAACGTATTCAACGTGTGCCAGCGTTTTAGAAAAAAAATTCAAAAATCGGCATACGTTGGCTAAAACGTCAAGGTGTGACCGGGCCTTAAGATGTTGAAAAGGGGTGGGTAGGAGGAGCGGGGGGGGGGGGTTCGCATCAAATTCAGTGATTTATTTTAAAATATCCTCAGAATTTATTTTAAATTCGACGGCCAGATGCACACCAAACTCTTCATCAAACATGAGGAGCATGCCGATAACTTAAATTGTGCTCCCCATGATCATATCACTTCAGGAAAGGGGGACCATTGCCCCTCCCTCTAATCCCTCATTTTCACCCCACCTGTTGGGGAACTAACCGTTAGTTACCCACGGGGCTTTGTTATCGTAATTATCTTAATTGGTTTCTCATTTTGCAATGATTTTTTTTTGGTCAAAATTGAAGAAGCAGGAGCGTGAGTCCTGAAGCTCACCTGGATTAGAAGCAACAGCCACTCAAACCTCCCCCACAGACTCCCCTCGACTCTGAGTTTTTTTTTAATGCCATAAACAAACTTTGGTACATCATGGGTGATGAAGGTCGTGGTACAGTTTCATTGAAATAATGTGAGTTGTTTCAGAGAAGAAAGCAAATACCTGTTTTAGTGGGCTCAAACCCCTGCAGACCCCTCTGCAAACCGCCCTCAACCCTGTGTTTTTGAATGCCGTGAACAAACTTTGGTACACCATGAGTGATGAAGGTTGTGTGTGGTCAAGTTTCATCAAATTTTCATCAAAAATCATTTTTGAGAGTTATGAAGCATTGTACATAGAGTACCGTATTTGAAGTTCAGTGGGATGTGGGAGGTCCCATGCCTGCTGATAATCCAGCCCACTGAAGTCACACATGGGCACCGTAAGCTTTGGGTGATGATGACGACAAAGAAAAAATATTGTGATGATGATGAGAAGAAGAAGAAGAAGAAGAAGAAGAAGAAGAAGAAGAAGAAGCCTAATTGGAGGGATGTTGGAACCACTGTGCAGTTCCGAAGTTGGGGGGGGGCAATGCAAATGCGCAAATTTTGTTCGTAAATGTGTACTTTTTTTTTTTTTTTTTTTTTTTTTTTTTTTTTTTTTTTTTTTTTTTTTTGTATACCTTGGTCGAGGCTCGTATGAGAGCTAACACACAACTCACAGCAAGGAGGCATGAGACAAGAGGGGCGGGAGTGGAAGGGACAAAACATTGGGGAACAGACACAGGTGAACTGTGGAAGGGAGAGGGATGGGGATGGGACGGGGAACATGGCGAGGGGAAGATGGACATTAAAGGGACTTTCAGGAAGGAAAGCAGGAGAATTGAAGGAAGTGGGCTTGGGTGGATTATCGGGGGTAGAAAAGATCGAGGATTTGGATGGGGGAAGATAAGAGGTGGTGGTGAACAGCTGTTTTGAAAGCCTGGAGGGAAGAATGGGAAAGAATAGAGTGAGGAAGTTTATTCCAAAGGCGGGAAAAAAGAGGAATGAAAGAGTGAAGATGAGCAGTGATTCGTGATTTTGGTAGTTTTACCAGAAGGGGTTGTTGGCGGACCTTGAGCGCCCTGTGGAAATGTGGTTGGGACAAATCACAGAGAGAGCAGGGGGGGCAAGGCTGGAGAGGAGTCGGTAGAAGACAGAAAGACCACCGACCAACCTGCGGTGATTGAGTGAGAGGCCCAAAGACTCAGCTTCATTGCGGGAGATGCCAATGATCTTAAAAGCCCTGGTTTCGACAGCGTGAAGTCGAGAAAGGTGGGAGGCAGGAGCACCAGCCCAGAGGGGAGAGCAGTACTCCATCAGGCTACGGACAAAAGCTTTGTAAGTGGTCAGGAGCTCAAGAGGGCCGAGGAAGGACTTTGCACGACGGAGGATTCC
Source organism: Eptatretus burgeri (assembly GCF_056783735.1). NCBI lineage: Eukaryota > Metazoa > Chordata > Myxini > Myxiniformes > Myxinidae > Eptatretus > Eptatretus burgeri. The sequence continues at coordinate 2,315,348 of NC_140971.1, forward strand.
CAGTCCTGTGAAGGACGGATTACTGTGTATCACCGCTCCTGGTGTTAGTGGGAGAGGGTGTTACGAGTGACGTTTCAGAACAATTAGTTGTATTACGAGTAAGAGGACTCCGTGTTATTTTCACATTTGCTTAGCCTACGTTGCTTTAACCTCGATTGCAAAAAAAAATTCGGAGGAATTCCCACTTCGGAGGCCACTTCAAATGTCAAAAGTAATAAAAAAAAATACTGACAATTGCATCTATCTACAATTCCAGCAATCTCTGTGTGTCTGCTTGTCTGTCTCTGACCGCTGTTTCTCGACAACCACTGTTCCGATCTAATTGAAACTTGCCAGGAATGTTGCTGGGGCCCTGTGGATGTGTCTTTTCAAGGTTTGATATTAATCGGACAAGTGGTTCCCAAGTTATGGCCATTTATTTACCAAACCAATGACAGGACACGGTGCTATGACGTCACGATAACGTCACTATTCTTCTTCTTTTTTGCACGTGTGGCAACGCACGTACGGGCCCGCACTAGTATTAATAATATTAACATTAAAGTGTTATAAAATAATTAGCAGCAATGAGGAGAATAACATAACCCCCCCCCCCCTCAGCCGCTCCTGAAGATAAATTTGTAATTATTTTATTTTTATACGTTTAGAATAACGGTATCTTCATTATCTCACCGGCAAACATACCTGAAACATAGTAAAAAAAAATTCAAATATTTTCTCTCCTAATACTAACCTCACCCCCAAATTTTGTACTATTCCTGTGTCCTTATCATTAAACATCATGGAAAACGTGTTTTTAATCGATTCATGACGTCACAATGCTTTTCTGCTGTAACAATGCTGTGTAACAGGAATTGTTAGTCTAGTCAGTCGTCAAGAACATGATTGTGAAAAAAAAATGGCAATTTCAGTGGGACACCTGCACGAGGGGAACATTCTGTTCCAAGGTGTGCGCAGGTGTGTGCGCAGGTGTGTGCGCAGGTGTGGTCGCTGCTCTTCAGCATCCTTCCCAGGCATGTCGGAGAGATCAGGGATCTCTCTGCAGGTTAAGAATCGGGAAATCCTTGGAAAAGTTTCGGGAAACCGAACGGTTCCTTGGGAACGAGGTTCAAGTTTTGGTGCGTGGCCTATATAGAGCCTCGTGGCTCTGAAATCGTCATTGAATCCCAAAAAAGAAGAATAAGAATTAGAAGTCGAAGAAGAGGAGGAGGTGGAGGCGGCAGAGGAGGAGCAGGAAGAAGAAGAAGAATCAGAAGAAGAAGCAGAATCAGAAGAAGAAGAAGAATAACAAGAGGAAGAGGAAGCCGCCGCACGCCGGAAGTTTCCGCCTCGGGATCATAGCGGATGTGTCCCCCGTTCGCGTGCTCACAGCGGCGGAAGTGCCCGACGCCATGTCGCGGCGCGGCCGCTGAGGCTGAGGCTGGAGCTTGGCGGCTCCATGTCGCGAACTCCGCAGCAATTGAAAGACTCCCTGCTCGCTGCCATCGATAAAGATGCGAAGGTGGGTTTTGCGGCCGCGGGTTGCGCGTGTTTCGGGAAGTAGTTCCGGGCGATCACCGTCCGCTTGACGCCCGCGACGTCTCACCTCTTGGGGCTTCGTGGCGCCATCCGCGGCTCCTCTCGCTAGTCGAGCACGGGCTCGAGCGGGGCCTAACGTGTAACTCGCACGCTGTGAAGGACGTGCTGAGGTTTCCTCGAGTTCGAGTGTCACGACGTGTTGACGAGGTCCGAGGATCACCGTCTGGTGCTCACGATGGCGATGAAACGCTCCCTGTTGACGGCGCACACGACGCTCCCTGTCCTCATGATCCTCGTGATGCCGTCACGGTGCAAGTTGCTGTTCGTGATGCTTTTGGTTTTTATTTATTTATTTCTCCGTGTACCTGCGTGACGGTCGTCCAGGTGTGTCGGCCGATACACGGCCGTGGCACACACGGCGCCGTTCGCGTCGCGATGCCTTCCAACTTGCTTCCACGTGCACCTTGTCCGCGACGTTCGGGCCAATTGAGAATAAAGTTTAAAAGTCTCGTTTCCATGGGAACTGGAAGACTTCTTGTGGTTTAAATGAAGCTGTTCGTTTTATTTTGGGGTCGAAGTGAGTTGTCAGTGTTTGAGTTCAGAATATCCACATCACACTTGGGAGCGTGTTGTGTATGTGCTCTTGTGTATTTCTGGACCGAGCCGTTTAGTAAAACCGTAACCGTCCACATCGGAGCCGTAACCGTCGATATCGGAGCCGTAACCGTCTATATCGTAACCGTCCACATCGGAGCCGTAACCGTCGATATCGGAGCCGTAACCGTCTATATCGTAACCGTCCACATCGGAGCCGTAACCGTCTATATCGGAGCCGTAACCGTCGATATCGGAGCCGTAACCGTCGATATCGGAGCCGTAACCGTCTATATCGTAACCGTCCACATCGGAGCCGTAACCGTCGATATCGGAGCCGTAACCGTCTATATCGTAACCGTCCACATCGGAGCCGTAACCGTCTATATCGGTACCGTAACCGTCTATATCGGAGCTATAACAGTCTTTATCGGAACCGTAACCGTCTATATCGGAGTCGTTTATCGGAACCGTAACCGTCGATATCGGAGTCGTTTATCGGAACCGTAACCGTCGATATCGGAGTCGTTTATCGGAACCGTAACCGTCGATATCGGAGTCGTTTATCGGAACCGTAACCGTCTATATCGGAGCCGTAACCGTCTATATCAGAGCTATAACAGTCTTTATCTGAACCGTAACCGTCGATATCGGAGCTATAACAGTCTTTATCGGAACCGTAACCGTCTATATCGGAGCTATAACAGTCTTTATCGGAACCGTAACCGTCTATCGGAACTATAACAGTCTTTATCGGAACCGTAACCGTCGATATCGGAACCGTAACCGTCTATCGGAGCTATAACAGTCTTTATCGGAACCGTAACCGTCGATATCGGCGCTATAACAGTCTTTATCGGAACCGTAACCGTCTATATCGGAGCTATAACAGTCTTTATCGGAACCGTAACCGTCGATATCGGAGCTATAACAGTCTTTATCGGAACCGTAACCGTCTATATCGGAGCTATAACAGTCTTTATCGGAACCGTAACCGTCTATCGGAACTATAACAGTCTTTATCGGAACCGTAACCGTCGATATCGGAACCGTAACCGTCTATCGGAGCTATAACAGTCTTTATCGGAACCGTAACCGTCGATATCGGCGCTATAACAGTCTTTATCGGAACCGTAACCGTCTATATCGGAGCTATAACAGTCTTTATCGGAACCGTAACCGTCGATATCGGAGCTATAACAGTCTTTATCGGAACCGTAACCGTCTATATCGGAGCTATAACAGTCTTTATCGGAACCGTAACCGTCGATATCGGAGCCGTAACCGTCTATATCGTAACCGTCTACATCGGAGCCGTAACCGTCTATATCGTAACCGTCTATATCGTAACCGTCTATATCGGAGCCGTAACCGTCTATATCGTAACCGTCTACATCGGAACCGTAACCGTCGATATCGGAACCGTAACCGTCTATATCGGAGCTATAACAGTCTTTATCTGAACCGTAACCGTCGATATCGGAGCTATAACAGTCTTTATCGGAACCGTAACCGTCTATATCGGAGCTATAACAGTCTTTATCGGAACCGTAACCATCTATATCGGAGCTATAACAGTCTTTATCGGAACCGTAACCGTCGATATCGGAGTCGTTTATCGGAACCGTAACCGTCTATATCGGAGCTATAACAGTCTTTATCGGAACCGTAACCGTCTATATCGGAGCTATAACAGTCTTTATCGGAACCGTAACCGTCTATATCAGAGCTATAACAGTCTTTATCGGAACCGTAACCGTCTACATCGGAGCCGTAACCGTCTATATCGTAACCGTAACCGTCTATATCGGAGCCGTAACCGTCTATATCGGAGTTGTTTATCGGAACCGTAACCGTCTATATCGGAGTCGTAACCGTCTATATTGGAGCTATAACAGTCTTTATCGGAACCGTAACCGTCTATATCGGAGTCGTTTATCGGAACCGTAACCGTCGATATCGGAGTCGTTTATCGGAACCGTAACCGTCTATATCGGAGCCGTAACCGTCTATATCAGAGCTATAACAGTCTTTATCTGAACCGTAACCGTCGATATCGGAGCTATAACAGTCTTTATCGGAACCGTAACCGTCTATATCGGAGCTATAACAGTCTTTATCGGAACCGTAACCGTCTATCGGAACTATAACAGTCTTTATCGGAACCGTAACCGTCTATATCGGAGCCGTAACCGTCGATATCGGAACCGTAACCGTCTATCGGAGCTATAACAGTCTTTATCGGAACCGTAACCGTCGATATCGGAGCTATAACAGTCTTTATCGGAACCGTAACCGTCTATATCGGAGCTATAACAGTCTTTATCGGAACCGTAACCGTCGATATCGGAACCGTAACCGTCTATATCGGAGCTATAACAGTCTTTATCGGAACCGTAACCGTCTATATCAGAGCTATAACAGTCTTTATCGGAACCGTAACCGTCTACATCGGAGCCGTAACCGTCTATATCGTAACCGTAACCGTCTATATCGGAGCCGTAACCGTCTATATCGGAGTTGTTTATCGGAACCGTAACCGTCTATATCGGAGTCGTAACCGTCTATATCAGAGCCATAACAGTCTTTATCGGAACCGTAACTGTCTATATCGGAGTCATAACCATCTATATTGGAGCCGCTTATTGGAACCGTAACTATCTATATCGGAGCCACTTATCGGAGTCATAACCGTCCAAAAATGGAGTCGTAACCATCTATATTGGAACCAGAACCATCTATAACAGAGCTGTTTATCGGAGTCGTAACCATCTATATCGGAGCCGCTTATCGGAGTCATAACCGTCCAAAAATGGAGTCATAACCATCTATATTGGAACTGTAACCGTCTATAACGGAGTCGTAACCATCTATATTGGAGCCGTTTATCGGAACCAGAACCGTCTATAACGGAGCTGTTTATCAGAACCGTAACTGTCTATATCAGAGTCGTAACTGTCTATATCGGAGTCGTTTATCGGAGTCGCAACCGTCTGTATCGGAGCCGTAACCGTCTATATCGGAATCATAACCATCTATATTGGAACCGCTTATCGGAACCGTAACTATCTATATCTGAGTCATAACCGTCCAAAAATGGAGTCTTAATCATCGATATTGGAACCAGAACCATCTATAACAGAGCTGTTTATCGGAGTCGTAACCATCTATATCGGAGTCATAACCGTCCAAAAATGGAGTCGTAACCATCTATATTGGAGCCGTTTATCGGAACCAGAACCGTCTATAACGGAGCTGTTTATCAGAACCGTAACTGTCTATATCGGAGTCGTAACCATCTATATGGGAACCGTAACCGTCTATATCGGAGTCGTTTATCGGAGTTGTTACCGTCTATATCGGAACCGTAACCGTCTATATCGGAGCTATAACAGTCTTTATCGGAACCGTAACCGTCTATATCAGAGCTATAACAGTCTTTATCGGAACCGTAACCATCTACATCGGAGCCGTAACCGTCTATATCGTAACCGTAACCGTCTATATCGGAGCCGTAACCGTCTATATCGGAGTTGTTTATCGGAACCGTAACCGTCTATATCGGAGTCGTAACCGTCTATATCAGAGCCATAACAGTCTTTATCGGAACCGTAACCGTCGATATCGGAGTCGTAACCGTCTATATCAGAGCCATAACAGTCTTTATCGGAACCGTAACTGTCTATATCGGAGTCATAACCATCTATATTGGAGCCGCTTATTGGAACCGTAACTATCTATATCGGAGCCACTTATCGGAGTCATAACCGTCCAAAAATGGAGTCGTAACCATCTATATTGGAACCAGAACCATCTATAACAGAGCTGTTTATCGGAGTCGTAACCATCTATATCGGAGCCGCTTATCGGAGTCATAACCGTCCAAAAATGGAGTCATAACCATCTATATTGGAACTGTAACCGTCTATAACGGAGTCGTAACCATCTATATTGGAGCCGTTTATCGGAACCAGAACCGTCTATAACGGAGCTGTTTATCAGAACCGTAACTGTCTATATCAGAGTCGTAACCGTCTATATCGGAGTCGTTTATCGGAGTCGCAACCGTCTGTATCGGAGCCGTAACCGTCTATATCGGAATCATAACCATCTATATTGGAACCGCTTATCGGAACCGTAACTATCTATATCTGAGTCATAACCGTCCAAAAATGGAGTCTTAATCATCGATATTGGAACCAGAACCATCTATAACAGAGCTGTTTATCGGAGTCGTAACCATCTATATCGGAGTCATAACCGTCCAAAAATGGAGTCGTAACCATCTATATTGGAGCCGTTTATCGGAACCAGAACCGTCTATAACGGAGCTGTTTATCAGAACCGTAACTGTCTATATCGGAGTCGTAACCATCTATATGGGAACCGTAACCGTCTATATCGGAGTCGTTTATCGGAGTTGTTACCGTCTATATCGGAACCGTAACCGTCTATATCGGAGCTATAACAGTCTTTATCGGAACCGTAACCGTCTATATCAGAGCTATAACAGTCTTTATCGGAACCGTAACCATCTACATCGGAGCCGTAACCGTCTATATCGTAACCGTAACCGTCTATATCGGAGCCGTAACCGTCTATATCGGAGTTGTTTATCGGAACTGTAACCGTCTATATCGGAGTCGTAACCGTCTATATCAGAGCCATAACAGTCTTTATCGGAACCGTAACCGTCGATATCGGAGTCGTAACCGTCTATATCAGAGCCATAAGTCTTTATCGGAACCGTAACTGTCTATATCGGAGTCGTAACCATCTATATGGGAACCGTTACTGTCTATATCGGAGTCGTTTATCGGAACCGGAACCGTCTATATCGGAGTCGTAACCTTCTATAACGGAACCGGAACCGTCTATATCAGAGCCGTTTGTCATAACCATAACCATCTATATCAAACCATCAGAGACATTTATCATAACCGGAACAGTCTCTCTCGGACCAGTGGAGCCGTCGATTGGAACCGTATCAGTCTACATTGGACCATTGGAGCTGTTTATCACAACCATACCATTTATTTATTTAAATCACAAAATGACAATATCCGTGATGGCACGATAATGCACCAAACAACACGATAACTAAAGAATGGGTCTGATGTTCACACACACACACCGTGTGATGTCGGGTTCGAGACCAGGCCATAATGACGTGCAATGGTGTAACGACGGAGTGAATATCTCAAAAGGTCAATAATGTGTATTAGAACGAATGTCTGCTGTGACGCTCCCTCTCATCCCATGAAGAAGCCACCAGAGGGAATCCAAAGGGAGTTGTTGCCGTTCCCGGTGCAGAGCAGTCTCTATATGTGCTAGAGTCGGCACGGGCGGGTCCATTTTCTTCAGTCTCACCCAAGAATGTCCCAAATGCTCTCCATTGTATATAAAGTATATATATCAGGAGTCTGTGATGGCCAGGGCAATGTTGTGATGCCATTGGTTCACAAGAAGTCAATAACTGCACAATCATGGACCATGGAAGGATCTGGTATTTTTATCCATCAATGCAGGTATTGTGAGAATTGGATGGTTGGCACAATGTGGAACAACACCTTGATCCAAAATGTCCCTTCGGTGCTTTTCACCGATCTGCTTACTATGTACCGTGATTACGTCAAGTTTATAATCTTAATCGAGGCAGCCCCATATCATAATGGATCCACTCCCAAACGGGATTGGCTCGACTCCGTTATTGGGTGTATAGGCCGGGTGAGGTAGCCGTGAAGCCAGAGTTCTACCATCGGTCACTTGCTGGAGAAATTTGCTCTCGGGAGATCTTCTTGCAGGACTCGAGGTGCCCGGCACCGTGCCAAGCCGGTTGCCTTTTGTTCTGGGATGAGAAGAGGGCATCTTATCGTCTCCTGGCTTTGTAATGTGCAGCACAAAGCGGGTTCTGGACGGTTCTCACGTACGACCTAGCGGTGAGATTCCATTTATGCCACGACACTACGCTCGAGGCAAAATGAATACGTCTGACAAGCCTGGTCATGGCTGCATCTTCACTGTTGGGGGTCACCCTGGTTCATCCAGAAAGAGGCCTGTTTTTAACATCATTGGTTGGTTGATGTTTTGCGCATCAATCGGCTGATAACAGTCTAATGGAACCCCAAAGTGTACATCCGGTTTCCCTGTTGGATGTCCCAGCATTGTCCATCGTGACCATTTACATCTCGCTGGCCTTCACTAATTCATATAAGGGATGTAGTAATGCAGTCCACCAATTGGAAGGACTCAACGATAGCGTTACCTTCTCCAAACACCTCGACCAGGTGAAAGTGTTTCTTCAAGTACATACCCTCACCGTGCTGTATGTCTCGGAAGGTGCAAAAGTGCCTCGACTCGGGCAGGTGAATGGAAAATGCAGTCGGTGCGTGGAGGGGTCCTTTCATTGATGCTTGAAAGAAAATTTGACTTTGATTCGGTTTTGTTATTGTATTTTATGTTATTTTATTTGACATGTTTTTGCAAACGGTACTCTTTTGTAGGCACGTTTAAAATGAGCCGTTTGTGTTTGAGTTTGGTGTCGAGCTGAACTGCCGGTGTTGAAGTTTGATATCATCCCTGGTGCATTTGTTGGTTGTACTCGTCGTTTGCACGTCCTGTGTGGGCCTCATTAGGAGGCCGTCATTAGGAGCTGCTTAGTGTTTGTATGACAGGTGGTGTAATTAAAATTGTCAGCTCTGTCTCTCCGAAATCCTTTTGGGATGAAAACAGAGTACAGTTTGCTGACAATTATTCTTTTGAGAGTTCCATAATCTCTTGAGAGCATGGGATGAGCCCATCGTGCTCCGCCGGTTGCGTACCGTGATAATGGAGTACAAGTGTCTTGGTGTTGCAACGTACGTTGGATCCTTTTTCAAGGCTGCACGATTGCTTCTGCAGAAAATTTTAACGTGTACATTCGGAGAGCTATTATGTAATGTATTTTTTAGTAAATGCAAGATGACTTTCGAAACCTAATTGGGCCGGGTATCTGAACCGCACTCGATATCCGTGGAGTGCTCCACAACGAAAGTACCTGTCCATCGGTAAACAAGTGTGTTTTGGTTCAGTTTACTTTCTGATTGTAGGTAGAATATGTTTTTATAAAATTTGACAGGGCATGGAATAAGCTGATCCATGTGATCCAAAGGACCTTGCCTCCCGTGGTGTGCTTGGCTCTTCGATGTAAAATCGACAAAGATTAGACCGACACTCAGTCGGAGCGCACACCTCCGCCAGGTGAACAGTTTACGTTTTGTATCCCATCTCGTCGGCCGGATCTGGATCCAGACCTGAACCAAAATCAAATCGGCTTGTTCTTGACACTTGCACAACTCATCCACCAAGTTTTGTCATGATCTATCCACAACCTGTTGAGATGTCATGCAATATATTGTTTTTGTTCTCATCTCTCGATGGTAAAGAATTGCTTTACAAATGAGAAATTATCCTTTCTGGATCCGGAATCGGATCTTCACCAAAATCGAATCGATTCGTCCTTTGGAAGCGCCCATCTGTCAACAAAGGTTCTTCCGAATCCGTCCAGACTTTTTCAGATATCCTGGTGACACACACACACACACGTATGACTTTCCCATCGCAGACACATCTGTGGTCTTTCTGTCTTCTACCGCCTCCCATCTGGTTTTGTACTGAGCTTTATCTCCCCAGGTTTCTGCAGGGTGAACACGGTCCACCATCAACCCCTTTTTTTGTTTCCATAGTCGAGGCTCATGGTGGAACTAACACTAGTACACTGAACGATGCAACTGGATAAAAGGAACAAAAGGTAGCTGAGTTCAAACCAAAGATGGACACAGACTTGACGATACAATGGGTGGAGGGAGGAATGAGGGGCAGTAGAGGGGATGCATGGGATGGTCAAGATGGATCCAGAAGGAAACTCTCAGAATGGAAAGCTTGAAATTTGGAAGATTGGTGGGGTTGGGCGGTGGGAGGTGGGGTTAGCGAGGCAAAAACGATCAATTTTGGGGGGGATTGTTGACAAACTGAGATGGTGGTGAACAGCTGTCTTGAAGATTTGGAGAGAAGAGTGAGATTGAAGCCGATGTGAAAAGTTGATTCCACACGTAGGAAAAAGAGCAACAAACGAGTGGAGGTGAGCAGTGATCCTGGATTTAGGTAGTTTCACCAAAAGGAGGTTTATATTATGGTGGAGCAGATGTGCTCTGCACACATGGTCCATGTGTGGAATTCCCTGAAGGACGAAGACCTTCCTGAGCTTATTATTTGTTCCATTTGATATGCTTTGGTGCTCTTGGAGCAGAAAAGGTACACAGCAGGCGAACAATTTTTTAAAAAATATGTATAATTTGATTTCTGCTTTCACAAATTGTTTGGAATATGAGAACACACTTGGTTTTGATTGTGAAGCCATTTTTTGGATTGTGAGTTGAGGGGGAGGCAAGATTATTATACGAGGATATACAGGGTGTTTCAAAAAGAGTATTGCAACTTTTAAATATTTATTTACAAAGAAACAGAAACCTCAGGAACGTGAACCAAACATTTATTGAAAGCTTATGATGTGGTATTTTCTACCACTGATAGCTATTGCACTAAATCACTGCTGGAGTTAGTGAGAGCCCAAGGTCTGAAATTGGCATTTACACAAAATCCTTGTAATTGATGTTCTTGATATGTGTGTTCAGACAGGTATTGATCCTGACTTCAAAGTTCTGTCCAACTTTCCTGTTGGTCTCATGTGGCACTGACCTGGAGGTAGCCTGACACCTCCTGCTTCAGATCATCCAGTGTGGCAGGGTGGTTGGCGTAGACACAGCCCTTGGCAGCCCATCAGAACCAGTGGTCCAGAGGGTTCAAGTCTGGGTTATGGGGTGCCCAGTCATGAGCGGTACCCAGGGCAACGAGGCGGTTTCTGAAGAGCTGCTGCAGGAAAGTGATGGTGTTACTGTTGCGGGGCCGGTATCGGTGACGAGCACGACCACCAGATGGAGCAGTAGAGTCGGCTCCACCGATCACCCAGAATGTATAGGTCGTCACCCCGGATAACTCAGGAGCCGACGGGTCCCTTATCGGACCGAAGTTCACCAATAGGTCGACCACGTGGCGTAGGGTCGATCGCCAATTTCAATTTACCTAAATACCCACGTCATCCAAACTACCGGGGAAATTCACCCTCGACAGGGAAAGATCGCCGTCTGAGACGTCTCACCTCTCATTGGTCCGAGGTTCGTGGGAAAGTCAGTGTCTGAGACGTCTTGCCTCTCATTGGTCGCGGGGAACATTCCGTCTCTCTGGGGTGGAGTCGGAGCTCTGGTGGCCGAGGAAACTCCACCCACGTACGTGGTCGAACGCACTTCGACAATGGCGTCGGTGTGAGGAAGCGAAGTGAAGGCGTGTTGTTGTTATAAGTGGTGTAAAAATCCTAACTGTTAAAATAACGCACAGCGCACATACATTTAATTCCCATTAGACAAGGGAAAATGGAGCTATCTATCCACATTTACTTATCGATATAACTGAGCTATAGGACCTGTATGTTGAGTGCAGTAAACTTCCAAATTCGTAACATTACCAGCTGTATGTGGGGATGCACTATCCTGCATAAACCAGGTCGTGCTGAGCTGGTTTGGAGTGACCTTTTGGGCTCGATCATTATGGACCTTCTGGAGCACGGCTCTGTAGTGCTCACCGTTGATCGTCACCGTCCTGCTGTTGTCATTCTCAAACCAGTTAGGCCCTCGCATTCCCCATCTGGCATTGAAGTGGAAAAAGCACGTGACCTTCGGCCCTTTCAGGTACCTCTCAGTAATCTCCTCAGGTGCTTCTACCACCCCCCCCCCCCAGAAAATGTAGTTGTTGATTGCACCGTTCAAGTGGAAAAAGGGTTTCATCACTGAAGCAGTTCAGCTTGATCCAGTCTGGGTACCGCTCCATCCTGTCACTGAGCCAATTGCACATATCAAGTCTCCTTCTCATGTCATCTTCACTCATTTTTTGCTTAATAGAGATGATGTATGGGAAAAGCTTCAGTTCCTTCGTGAGGATATGCCAGATTGATGTTTGTTTGATGCCGAGCTCCCAAGAGCACCGGCGGTGGGACTTCTTGGGACTGTCCACTGCAGAATCCCACACGGCGTCTATGTTGGCTTGGCTCTTCGTTGTTGATGCTGGCCTGCCACTGTTGCTCTTGCACTAGTTGTGCACTGTTCCCTTGTGCTCAAAATGTTTCACAATATGTTGAATGGCACAATTTGTGGGTACATCACGTGGTCTGAGGTTGTATTCCCGACAGACCCTCCGGCAGGTGTCCACATATGATTTAGCCTCATACCACAGAGCCACCACTTTTTTCTTCTGCTTCACTGCCAATGCCATAGTTGAGCTGCGGAGCTAGAAATCCCAGGGAACAAATACCACGATAACACCACCAAACCCTGAAAAGGAAAACGGCTTTGGTCAAAAACAAACAAACAAATGGCAGGAAGTCAGTTATATCAATCTTTTGAAACACCCTGTATATCTGTGCAGCATCTGTCACGTGTTGTGTTGTCATTGAATTACTCCCTCAAACTTTTGTGAAATCGTACCGAACTTCCGGGCTGCACATACCTCTCCCATGTATCTGTCCTAAGGGTATTTTTTTTTTCTCCAAACTTAAATTGCTCATCAAAAAACGTATTATCACGAATATTACAAATACGTTTGAATTCTGCTTGGTGTAAATCATGACAACGCGGCAACTCAAGTACTTATCCTCAGTTAAAACAATCTGGTCTCGTGAGCGACATGAGGTGTTTGAACAGCACAGTGGCAGTTGTTTTGAATTACATGGAGGTGAGGTGTTTTTAATCACATTGGGTTATGTGGTGGTTCCCATCGTGTGCTGCCTTTTTTGGCTGCTGGTTGCATCATTGGTTAGGGGGCAGTGCCCCGATTACCAGCACACTGGTGCTCATTTCGCCAACCTTGGAAGTATTGGATTACAGGCTGAGTCAACCCCTTGGTGTTAATTCAGTGGAAAACGGAACTCAAACTCAGGACCCTAGGATCCCAAGCCACCACTCTAACCACTAAGCTGTTTATCGGATCGTAATTTGGGCTGATGGAAGTGCCGGATGTTTATCAGATCGTAATTTGGGCCGATGGTGGTGTCGGATGTTTATCGGATAAAAAGCACGATGACATGATCATCATGTTCAGATAGTCAGGTGTGTCCTCTTTCAAGTCTCCTCACCCTTTGCATCAACACTAATTAACAATTTTCAATGTTGTTTTTTTTTTTTTTTAAACTCGTGTGACTGGTGTTTCATGATGGTAAACCCTCCAGTATCGCGCGGGTAAGGATCCTGGAAAATGTCGCGAGAGATAAAACCGTGATCGTGGAACGCAACAGCTAATGATGGGAAGAGGGTGGTTTGGTTCCTGGACTTCGAGGAAGATCGATGGCAGCCAAAAATAAACACATTACGATTGAAACTAGAAGGGCACTTGGTGGATCGCAAACCTCCGCCACGTAATACCTGATCCATGAGAACATATCGGGCCCAATACATGTTTGAAATATCATGCTGTGCAGTACTATATCGTTTTTTGGCCCTCTCTCTCAATGGTGAAGAATCACTTTAGAGATTAAATAATTTTCGGATCTTCACCAAAGGAGAATCAATTCGTCCTTGCCACACACCCAACCTGTCCAAGTTTCATCCGAATCCGTGCACATCTTTCTGAGATATCGTGCTCTATATTAGTTTAACCCCATCTCTCAATGGGGAAGGATCACTTAAATAATTCTCGTAGTCTGATCTGGATCTTCACCACAATCTCATCACTACTTCTTTGTCACAAACCGAAACTGTCAACAAAGTATCATCCAGATCCGTCCACAACTTTTTGAGATATCCTACACACACACACACACACACACACACACACACACACACACACACACACACACACACACACACACACACACACACACACACACACACACACACACACACACACACACACACACACACACACACACACACACACACACACACACACACACACACACACACACACACACACACACTCGTTCACCTTCAGTGGCGGAGGTAATTAAACACGGATATGTATGTTTGTATTTCTTGTATATTTCAATAAATGCATGCACACAGCATAATCATCATCTCCAAGCTAAGTCTTGTGTTTTTATTTTCGGTAAAGTATAGTACGAACAAGTATGTAATATATGTTTACCCTCACCCACCTCACTGTTTTTGAATAAATTGAAAAGGTAAAAGTCTTGTTTTTGTTTAATTACCTCCGCCACCGAAGGTGAAGGAGGTTATGTTTTCACTCCTTTCTGTCTCTGTCAATCTGTTTGTGTGCAGGATGTCTCAAAAAGTTATGGACGGATTCAGATGAAACTTGGTGAACAGGTTGGATGTGTTACAAGGACGAATTGATTCGATTTTGGTGAACATCCGAATCCGGATCTGGATATGAGAATTATTTATTTTTAAAAATGATTCTTCACCGTTGAGAGATAGGGCCAAAAACGATACAGTACTGGATAGAATGATATTTCAAAAATGTATTGGGCCCGGTATGTTCTCATGGATCAGGTATTATGTGGCGGAGGTATGCACTCCACCGAGTGCCCTTCTCGTTTACACTGTATGTTTTGTGTATTTCAATGTTAACATGATATATATTGTTACGGCTGTGGAAATTTGCAATACACCAGAAAGGTCCTCAGGTTAGATATATCGATAAGTTCATGTGTAGTTAGTCCACACCCGTTGTTTAGAGGGAATATGTGTGATTCATCCGGGCTGCGACGCTTTGAGTTAGCCATTTTTCTTTATCTATCATTATTTTGGACCAATCATCCGCCAACAACCAAACCACCACAGCAAACCCCCCACCACCTTCGCCTTTCTCCTTCCACAACCATCAACCACACCACCTGTCAACACCGAACGTCGTGCTGTCCAGGGCCCGTTCGGTGATTGTTACCGAACGCGTCGAGTCGCGAGTACAAATGGATGCCTTTACGGGAGAGGAAATCGGATCAGGGGAGGTTCACGCCACGTTTTCCTCCGTACAATGGACGAGCGTCGAGCGGTGTGGCCCCGCCCCCAAGCGCGATGCATGTGGATTCCTTTTAGGAGGAAATTCGGATCAAGAAAGGCTCACGCCCCTTTTTGCCCAACCAATGGCTGAACATCGGGTGGCGTGGCCCCGCCTCCAAGCGCATTTTGATCTGCGAATTTACATACACGCTCCTCCCCCGGTGTATTAAGACGCGAGCACAAGGCGACTCGCTGGCTGGTCGAGTGAAGACTGAGGTCGTCGTTGAGGTTGTCGTTGTCGGGTCGTGGAGTCTGAGTCGTGTGTTTGCGGGGATCAGACGGCGAAGGGGATGGAGCTCGGAGTTGAGGTCGAGGGACGAGTTGCGGAGTGAAGCAGGGACGCGGAAGAGGGCTCAGGGGCAAGAGTTCGCCGTAGTCGGTGCGGTCCCAAGGCCCCGCTAGCGGGACGGAGCGTCCGCCATTCCTCTCTCTCCACCCCGAGCATCAACAATTCCCTCATCTGCGCTGAGATAGCGCCGGTAACCCCGTCCGTTCCCCACCCCAACCGTGGTGTCGACCGACCAACACGTGCCTGCGCAACGCACGCCTAAAGGAGCTCACTGACCACGCCAGGGGCACGGAGTCAGGCACGTTACGCTGACATTGCGGCTAGCCCACCATCGCGCTACGAGGGCGTGCGTAAGACCCCTTCGGTCTCGTGGACCTGGCCGCTCACCCAGGTCCCACGTAAATTTGGTCCACGGACCTGTCTGCCCCCTTGCCCATGAGGGTGGCTTTTATTTGCTTTTTGTGTAAATGTATGTGTGGCCCCAGTCTTTTAAGTAAGCCTGAATAAGTGCTTGGACATTGCTTTATTCGGTTGTAGCTCTGCGTTGCTTTCATTGCTTTGGCTGTTATATGTGCATTCTTACTGTATGGCTGTGAATACGTGCTTGCCTTGTGTGTGTGTGTGTGAAATAAAATGCTTGTTAAATTGTGACCCGTTTTGTTGCGTCCTTTCCTTCGTTTGAAAGTGCCATCTTGCATCACGGAAGGGATTGGTAGTGGGTTTAGACACCCTGCAAGTAACCTGAACCGTCAAGGTCGGCGATAACTCTGCTCGGTTATCCCCTTAGCACGGAACGAGCCGCTTAAGTGGTTCGTGTCTGGAGCTGACCTGCGGCATGGTACAACTCCTCGGTACACTACCCGCGCGGGTACTTAGGTATATCGACATTCGGCGATTCACCCTATTTCGCACGGGTAGAATACGGACTGGGTTGTGGTGAGGTGAAACCCCCACCCGTGACTGGCTCCTGGTGGTAGTTCCAGGAGGGTCACGACTGAATTCTCTGTCCGGTGGGCGACGCGGCTGCTATTAGAGTTACGCGGCCGATCGCACGCCGGCGGGCGCGAATTCGTAACAATATGTTAACATTATTATATATATATATATATATATATATATATATATATATATATATATATATATATATATATATATATATGTCATGTTAACATTGAAATGTACAATAAATACAGTGTAAATTAAACAAAAACACAAGACTTAGCTCAGAAATGATGATGATGCTATAGGGGGAGGATGGAGGTGAGAAACATGTGCGTGTAGAACTTGCGGTGGTTATTGGATCATTGGGAGCACGACGAAGTCGCCTACTCCATCGGTACATAGAAGAAGGGTAAAACAATCCTGCTTGGACAGGAAGGTATGAAATGGCATCCTCTTCCAAAATAATCCCGTCTCTTCGGCATTAAAAACCTGCTCCAGCTTAAATCCCTTCTTTCACATTGATTCATTAGTTACATGAGCCATGATTGACATGAATCCTTCGGCCCCGGGTGCCTCGTGAAAACGTTGGTCAATCTTTAATGGTTTCTCCTGTATACCGGTCCACTCGGTCACTTTTTAACAGCGTTTCGCGTAGCGAACACTGCTCAGAGAGCTCGGCGTTGTTCTTGTTCTTGTTCTTGTTCTTGTTCTTGTTCTTGTTGTTCTTCTTGGGAAGACAAAACCTTTACCTTTAGGACTCGGCTCTTGTATATACAAGATCCGGATCTCCTTAAATACTAAGCACATGTACACATCCTCGCATTGACGGTGCCTTTTGAGAGCATCTATCATGAACTTTTAAATATATTCGGACATTTGCTTTAAAGTTTCAAAAAGTTCACATCACTATTTAAAGATTGTTCCGTTTATCGTATCGTAATTTCGTAAATACACGATATATCGTAAATACGCAAATACATTATGACGGGTCTCGCTATTGGCTGAATCAAGGCACGTGACGAAATATCGGAAGTTGTTTTTTTGTTTTTTTTTAGCCGACAAAACCTTCAGGATGCTGCTCTTGGATACATTTGTCCTTGTTTTCTGTTTGGTCCTCAATCAAAACATCAAGTGCTTTTTTTTCCATCCTTTCAGTATGAGGATCACTGTACAAGAAAGAACCTTTTGCTCTTTGCTGCCAGGAACCCTTCCACGGATATTTGACTCGTTTCCACACAGTCGATTCATTGATCTGGAAACGGCAGCCAACAGATGCCGCACTTTCACTTTTTGCCGATGTATCTAACGACTCGATTTCTTCGCACAGTGTCATCATCTTTCTCAGCCTTTTGGTGTGATTAATTTTGTCCATCGTTTTATGTTTGGGCACCATTATTAATTGTGTGTCCACGAGATCTTACAGGATCTCCGTTTGTCATTTCCTGTTCGATGATTATTCGTTGTTACATTTAGTTTCGTTCCTGTATGCTGGTCTGATTACTCCAATTAACGGTGCATGAGGAACAAGAGAAGGCTCGTAATGGGAGGTAATTGTACATGTGGACACGAACAATGACTTATCTCAGCTCAAAAACCGTGATTGGCCGAAATGAAATACTGTGATAACGAAATCAGAACACTATAGGTTGCTCGCGATTGGTGGAAACCCGTGATGTTGGAACCTGCGACATTGGAGGGTTTAATGTATTGCTATTTTGTTGCAGCCCTAAAAGTATTTTTTTTTTTTTGAAAATGTCAATTTGTGGTGGAAAATGTAATGAAAGGCTTTATGAATGTATGTTATTTTGTTGTCTCAGATTGTTACTCAACTTTTTCACAATTGTTCTGTTTCAGATTGTTAACATGCCTGCTGTCATGGAGGTTCTGTCTGCACTTGAGCATTACCCCATTACAAAGGAAGCTTTGGAGGTAATCTCTTGTCTTGATGTCCTATTATCCCGCACACTCAAACAAACCGAAAACTCAATCCTCAAAAATATAACCCATGACCTTGATTTATTTTTATTTGATTTTTCCTCTGCTCCCTCTTGCCACACCAACCTCCATTCAACGGTACCCTATGTATTATGTGCAAATTCTGTTCCTTTTCTTGGTTTCCATTGAATACCTTTCATATCACCGCTTGGCTGGCAGATAACCTAGAGGAACACACATTCACCCTTGAGCTGTCTAGCCTGGGTTGGAATCCAAACCAAGCTATAAACTGCATCGGTGGCACCGCTGCGGTCCCAGCAATTATGCAAACCTGCAACCGAGAGCAGCGGATAAAAGAAGAAGAAGAAGGTCCTCCACCACTCGTATCATCTCATTTAACCCTTTCACAAAGGCTGGCAGGATGTCCTCGATGTACGCACACTCGTCTCGAAGCTGTCTAGCCTGGGTTCAAATCCCGAATGAGCTTTAAACTGTCATCCTGGTGTTTCACAGGCAGGGTGATTCATCAATGTGTGCACCGTCCCTCGGATGGACATTAAACTGGGTGTCCCGTCTGCGGGCATTAGTTGGCGGCCGTTAAAGATCCCACGGTGTCCTCCTCAAATGAGTAAGTGAGCTATCGCCGACACCATGAACAAATTCCTGCCCGAACCTGCAGTTGGCATCAGTGGCACAGCCACACCCTCAGTCAATGATGCTACCCCACAGCTTTGTGCTGCATTCAAAAGAAGACGACGACCCTTTTACGGGAAACAGGTGGCCTGTGAGCTTGCCGAGTTGTTAGTGTTCCTCGCTTTCTCCAACTTCCTGACAAGGTGCAGGCAGTACCACGATAAACCCCGTTTCAAAAGGGTATGTGAAGCTCGCTGAGCCGATCGGACCTTCCAATGTATTGCAGTCGAATAGTCACGTGCCTTGAGTTTTTGTTGCCCTCAAACAAGATGTCGATAGGACAGTGTGGCGGATGGTACTGCAAGTTATGCTTTGACAGCCTGAACTGGTTGAACACCTGCTGGTGCTTTGAGTGGATGGAAATACCGAGATGGAGAAAGAACACAAGGTGTCGTCATCTGCCATTTCACTTTTATCATGTATTACACGCATGTAAGGCCACATGTTCAATTTATCATGGTTCTTGCCAGCTTGGTATTTAGTATTGGGTGAACTTGTACCAAATTGTTAAAACGAGTGAAAAATGGCAACGAAACCCCCAAAAAGCAACTTCTCTCCCACATGGTTCTCTCAAAGATGCCTTCTTTTGAAGGTTTCAATGCGACATTTTGTAATACTAAACATTATAAATGTAATTATTATTTGCAAGTTTACGTATCATCATGTACCGTACTTTATTACAACTCTTGTAACAGATGTTTCAAAAAAAAATTCTCCCCCACTCACCCCTATCCCCCACTCGCCCTGCCACCCACCCCCTCAGTAATTTGCATTAATTGTATACTCCATTGAAGTGTAGAGTATTTGTAATGAAATTGTGTATACAATACTGTTTTATTATCATTTGTTTGAGTAACACAACTCGCTCTTAATTCTGATTACCTTCCACCCAAACCCCTGCCAGGAAACCAGATTGGGTAAACATATTAACGAAGTTCGGAAGCAAACGGGAGACGTGGAACTCGCTCGACGTTCCAAACGTTTACTTCGTGCCTGGCAACGACTCGTCACTCCTGCATCAGGCTCTCCGGCTCCAAATCCCAATGTTCCATCGAACCTTGTTACTAATCCAAGTCTTACCCTTGCTCCTTGTTCTGCATCCAGTCCTGTATCTTCAGCAACTAATATTGTTACAAACATTTCTGCAAATGCAAACTTTACCTCCAATGTCACACCAAATCCCGCCCCTGAACCCAATGGAAGACTTCATCGCTCCCCTATTTCACTGTCACCTCATCAACACAATGGCCTTTCTGTGACTCCAAACAGAATTCAAGTTCCATCCCCAGCTCCTCAGTCCCTTCCGCTCACACCTCCTCAGCCACTCCCAATTAACCTTGTGAAGCCCAACACTGGTCTAAAGGCTTGCGAGCTTGCCGTTAGCAACGAAGACTGCCACGACCAGGTTGATGCACGATGTCTGAAAGTTGCGAGGCCTGAAAACTCCTGCTTAGCAAAGGGGAAAAGGCAAAACCTGGACGATGACAAAAACAAGATCACCAACAACACCCCACGTTCTGCTAATAGTGGCCATGTTCCCACCTCCTCACATTCTCTGCCATCGCCCGTTGCCTCACGGGTGGACTCCTCGGCTTTTTCTCATTCCACCACTTCAAAAAAATGCAAAAACAGCAGTAATATCAGCAGTCGCAAAAGGTTGAGAGTTCAGGACTGCAGCATTGTTTCCTCAGGTTCTGCAGTGGCAGTTGCATGTGATGGGACTACCGACTCGGTAACACAGCTCCCCCAAACCATTCAACCCCAGTCCTTACCTCCACCGGCAAAACTAAA